>NW_023260511.1:440821-574091 GCF_013100865.1 Trachemys scripta elegans | reverse complement strand
CAAAAATAAACAGTCGGCTATCATTACAAGTTATCACATCAGACTGATTTTAACTTTAACTTAAATTATTTTATGGTGTAGTTCTGAATGGGCAAGTACTGGCGGTACCAAAATGCCCCTGCCAGTGTGGGAATGTCCCCCAGCAGCATGACCTTTCACGCATGGTGTGTGAGAGGTAACACTGTATGAAGGACGCCATTTTGAGAACAAAATGGCATCCTGCCATGCAGCAAAAGTGCCAGAATACTTTTCCGGCACATTCTGGTCCCACTGCAGTACTCCTTAAGGGAAAGACCCCCACATAACCCAGGGCACACCCCACTCCCCCCGGAGGTCTGGGGAACCCACTTCTGAACCACTGCTTTATTCGACTGGTCTTTTCTGAAGAAGAAAAAAACCAACACTGTGCTTCTTGGGATGGATTGATTTTAATCAACGTATTAAAATCCCTGGTTTTAATCATGATTTAAATAATCAATTTTAATTGTGTTTTGTATTTGGACTTCTTAGTTATTTTTCTAAAGAACAGTTGATTCTCATTTATTTGTAACCATTAAAACATGCTTATTTGCATTTATATATATATATAGCTTTTATACTAAATTTGATGCTTCGTGTCCCTATTCCAGAGCATGTGCTATAACTAGATATTAATTTAGACAATTAAATAGTTGAACATATAGTTATTCAAATTCTTAAATTTTACATTTTTTATGTTAGCAAATAGTGAACGATGCATTTCTTATTTACTAGATGATACATTTTTTACTTCTGTTTTGTATCAAGCTGTATTTGGATGGAAATTGGCATTCAATTAAAATACACAAAACAGCATTATATTAAAATTATTATTAGAATAAAATGTCCTTATATGTGCTAGATACATATCAAAACATGTTTTGAATTTAAAACTAATTCATTTTTTAAACAAAGTATTCTCTGTTGTTAATGAACTGAACTTATTGTTTCTAGTCACTATGTCCTTCAAGTTTTAGAACTACTAGATCTCAATCTTTCACACCTAGTTTTTATTTTTACACAAAAAGAGGAAAACAAGTTTTCCTTCTTTTTCAACTTCCAGTTGGTTTCTTAATTTTTAATGAACTTGTCATTGAACTGAACTAGTTGAATAAATTGAAAAGAAGAAAACATTCCCTTTGCACATGCAGAAGAGGCTACTGCTGTCAAAAGTTGGTTTAGCACTTCCACAAACTGATTCCAGGTGCTTAGCTAGTGTTTTCCACCGGTTCAGTGATTTGACATTAAAACATTGGCAGAAAACCTGTTGTTGTTGTTATTCTTACTCTTATTACTATTATTAAATTTTAATTCTTTTTATAAATTATAGTAAGTTTAGGCCTTAAGATAGGTTGCTATAATTTCAAATTTAATTTTAAATAGGTTTATGTTAAAAAAGAAAGTTTTAAATTTAAATTTTAAAAAATCTGATTTAAATTAAAGAAGTCAATTTTTTAAATAAAAGTGTTGATTTTTATCTACCCTAGGGCTTTTGTTGTTCATTTAATTTCTGCTCCCATCTGTTTCTTTCTTTATGAGAAGATTTTTTTTAATATCGAAGAAATTGTTCAAAATACTTTTGTTTTATAGTGTAGGAAACATTTAACATATACCTGACATTAAAAAAAAAAACAAACAAACCAAAAACCATGCATTTGTAAATTAAAAAATAGTTTGTTTTTAGGATATCAAACTCCTCATACAGATTTTGAAATGTATTAAAAGCCCATTAACCAGGGTGCCGGATGAACCCCCCCTCAGGGGAAGCTAGCCCACTGCCCCCCCCCCTCCACCTGGGGTCAGACCCCCCGCCCACCAGAGCCCCAGAGGCTCCTGTCCGCAACTGGAGGTGCCCAGAAATCACCACCCCCTGCAGCCATTGGAGCCCCAGCCCACCCATCCCAGCTGCGCTGGCTCGCCTCGCAAGTGCCAGGCCAGCCCCCCTGACCACGGGACCGGCCCCTCCAAGTGCCGGGCTGGTCCCCCCAAGAGCTGGGCCGAGCCGCCAGCCCCTCCAAGTGCTTGGCCAGCCCGAGCACTGGGCCTGCCCCAGTGCCGCTCCAAGCCACCGGTCCCAGCGCCTCCCCAGGCCGCTGGTCCAATATCCCCCGGGCTTCTCCTGGCTGCCAGCTGGAGCTAAGCGCCCCTGCTGGCTTAAGTGTAAAGGTGAAGAGAAAGTGGGGCCTCGGGGCGGAAAATGGGTGGGCCACAGCCTGCTTACGTAGTCATCGATAACCACAGCCTATGCCCATTGCTTTATAAGGTGAGTGCACTATATAGCTATAAATTATTACCCAAAATGAGCAAAATTTTATCTTGCCCTACTTGTCTCCACTTGCTGGAAGATAAAACCTACCTACAGGAAAACTTTATAGCCAAGACATTTTTAAAATAATCTGATTAATTTGCCACAGCACCCTAAAGCCAGCCAAGCATAAACTCTGTTGCACTTCTGGAGCTGAGAACCCACTACTGAGCATCACCCTGACATTGGTCAACTATGAATACTCCAGCTAATCTTGGATGACCAGATGTCCCGATTTTATCGGGACTGTCCCGATTTTATCGGGACTGTCCCGATATTTCCTTGTTTGTCCCGCGTCCCGACCGATGTGCGGTCAGGACACTGGACAAACAAGGAAATGCTCCAGAGCCTGGAAGTGCTCATGCCCCCCCCCGCCCCAACTCCGCCCCTTCCTTCCCCCATTGGCTCCCTCCCTAAATCCCCGCCTCTTTCCCAGGCTCACCATTCCTCCTCCATCCACAAGCGCTGGAGGGAGGCCCGGAAGACGCAGGGGGAGCGCGGGGCCGGGGTGAGTGAGAGTCCGGCCTGGCCCCGAGCAGGCAGGACTCAGTCGGGTGGTAGGGAGAGAGGGGTGCGGCCCGTGGGGCCAGGCGGCGGCTGTTCTCCCCCCCTGGGGCGGAGGCATCGGCAGCCCAGGCCCGTTCATTCCCCTGCGGGACCCGAGCGGGACGGGGGGGCTGGGGCCTGCTGCCCCCACTCCGGGGCCGCCGCGGGATTGCACCAGCTGGACAGTAGCCCAGACGCGACTGGCCAGGGGCTGGGTGCAGCATGCGCGCTGCTGGGTCCCCGCAGCAGGCCCAAGCTCGGGGGGTTTGGGCCCGGGCGCCAGAGCCGCAGCCGCTGAGCTTGGCCATCGGCTGCTTACTCCCCCCGCGGCAGTGGGAGCTGCAGCAGCGGCTGCTCCCGAGTCCCGCTGCCCGGGGGGAGAACAGCCGCCTCCTGGCCCTGCAGGCCGCCCCCCTACTCTCCTTACCCCCAACTGAGTCCTGCCTACTCGGGGCCAGGCCGGACTCTCACTCACCCTGGCCCCGTGCTTCCCCTGCGTCTCCTGGGCCTCCCTCCAGTGCTTGTGGAGGAAGGGTGGGTTTTTTTTGCCACGCCCCCCCCCCGCCACGCCCCGCGTCCTGATATTTGACTTGGGTGATCTGGTCACCCTAAACTAATCATACCTGCCACAAAAGGGAAGAGGGAGAGAGGCTGCCTTTAAGACAGTGAGACACACATGGTTCAGGACCTCAGATAAATTGTGCCCCAGCCAATCCTTACTTGATCCACCACCAGTGGCTGACACTGTAGTGGAATCATTAACAGATCTGGATTGAGGAGGGGGGTGTGTGTCTTTTTTTGTGTGTGCGCCAAAAATGCATTCTTTGGAGTCTGAAACTATTTGCCAAAATTGTGTTGCATTCCACCAATAGTTTCAGTTGGGGAGAAAATTTTCAAAAGATTTGAAATGTTTTGTTTAGAGTGTTTTATTTCAAAAAATTTCATTTCAAAAAGTCAAAATGTTTCAGTTCAACTTTCTGATTTAAAATGCTATTTTGTTTCCAAGTTTGGTCACTACAAAAAATGGGAAAAAACATCAAAAATGGCTGAATCAAAAAGAAAATCTCAAGAAAAAAGTCAGTTTGTGTCAACTGAAGGAGTCTGGTTAATTCAAATTGACATTTTTTCAAGTCTTTTTGATTTCACAAAAAAAAATATTTTGTTCTGAATTGAAAGAGATTGTTTTCCTGGATTTT
This sequence comes from Trachemys scripta elegans, assembly GCF_013100865.1. Taxonomy (NCBI): domain Eukaryota; kingdom Metazoa; phylum Chordata; order Testudines; family Emydidae; genus Trachemys; species Trachemys scripta. The sequence goes on along the minus strand of NW_023260511.1, from coordinate 570,026 downwards.
TTCCAATCCAAAAAATCTATTATTCACCCAGCTCTATTCATAAAGCTCTTGTACATCCCAGCCACTGCTAGAAGGGGATTGAGTGCCTCACTGAGTAGGTGCGTTTTGCATTGTCTCTCAGCTACCACCATGGTCTTCTAGTCAAAAGTAGGGCTGTAGGGGGGGACTTTGTCCCACTTTAGTGGCTGGTCCATTACTGCAGCGTCCTGAATGATTTACTGCTATCGCTCGTGCTGAACGTCCTGGCCTCAGATCTCATTCTTGGCCCATGTGGGAGTGTTGTTATGGACTACTTTTTATTTATGTTTTATTTTCAGTCTAATTATGACCACATGCTCCTGGTCTTTTTAATTACCTGAAAACTGCAATACATCCCTGTTGTAATATACAATGTTATTTTTAAATGCTTTTTTCAAAATAAACCTCATCGAAAATGGTTTTATTTAACACGTTAATAAAATATCCAGGTCATTGTAATTGGTAATTAGTATTAATTATAATTATTTATTGTTATATTATTTATTGCCAGGAACTGGAGTTCCTTGGAGTCAGAGTCAGGGTAAGTGCAAGTGTCTTTTATAAACAGGTTTAGCATCAGAGAGAGTTGAAAAGAAAAAGTTGAAAAGATCAGTGCTACGGCCCTATTCCTGCTCTCACTGGGTGAAAAATCTCTCCTGTGGAATGGGTTATTCATCACTTCAATCCCAACTAGCCCTTCAAAATAGTGTATAGGTGTGTACCTTGTGCTGCACAGGTCTAGTCCTTCTCTCTCTCGAGGGATGAATTTCACCCTCAATCAGTCCTAACATGTCTGTGAATAGAGGAGGAATGAAGCCCTGACATTGTGTCATCAATTATATGATTTGCAATTTGTCATTGACTTTAATAATAAAAGTAAAAACACGCCCTTTGAGATAATGTGTGTGGGTGTCCTGCTGTCAAAATATAGCCCATTCCTCTTTCTGTTCCCCCCCCCCAATATCTTTTAGTAATCTCCCCTCCACCCCTCTTTGAATTCTGAGGAGTTAAAGACACACATTCCTGTCAGTCCTCAGGGGTGTTGTAGACCCTCCAAGCCCTGTCACCCTGGCCAGTGTGTTCCCCTGAGGGGTGCAAGCAGGAATTTCTTCTTCTGTCCCCCACGTGTTTGGGAGCTGGTAGTGAGAAGTCTTTCCATTGCAATTCCTGGTCTATGGGGCTTGGTGGGCAAGAGAGGGGAGTCGAGTAGCAGAGCCAACATGGACTGACTCCTTCCTAGCATAGCACTGAGGTGAAAGGGCTGAAGGCATCAGCACATTCCATATGTGAATCATCAAAATGTGTAAAACCAGACACTCCTAGCAAAAGGTGAAAAGGTGATGGGCTGTTTTAGAAGGTGGGGACACATTCTTTATCTTTTCATCTGATGCCCTCCATCCTCTCCTTACAAGAGCTAGGACAAATGTTCTCAAACCTATCATATGCCAAACAGCTCTTTATCAAAGTATCCTCTTTTTAAAACTTCTATTAGTAGTAGTAGGCCTGGATTGTCTTTCCGGTCCCACTAGAATTTGCAACATTTCAAAACATTTTCCCATCCTGAAGCAGGATGAACAGTGGAAATCATTAAATGTTTCACAAACCAAAAGCCTCCTATCCCAACCCAGTTCAGTTTCAGTCAATTAACACATATTATTTTGAAATGTTTTGTTTCGATTTTAAAGTTTTTTCCCTTTTTTAAATTCGTTTTATACGTACATTTACCTAAATTTCTAAACAAAAAATCTTGTCATGTGAAAATTCAAATTCAAAACTTCTCATTACAAAAATGTTGAAATGGGATGTTTTTATGTACTCAGATCTTCTTTTATGAAAAGCTTTTTGATTCATTGTTTCAGTGAACAGAACACTATTTCTCAAACGGTTTCAGTTTTGAAGAATCAGCATTTTTCAATTAAAGATCATTTCTTTGAAAACATTCCCAATCAGCTCTAATTTCCAGTCTGACATTGTCTAATTTCAATTTCCATTGGATCATGTTATGCCTTTCCCTGCTAATGGCCTCTTCAATCTAGCAGAGGAAGGTATAACACCATCTAGGGTTACAAGCTGAAGCTAGACAAATTCAGACTAGAAATAAGAAGTACATTTTTAATGGTGAGGGTCTCTAAGAATTACTTTGGGGGAAGTTCTGTGGCCTATCTTGTCCCAGGGTTCAGGATATTGTAATCTAGGAATCTGCCGTGGTATACAAGTACCGTTGGCTTTGATTCTTGCATTTTACTATTTCTCTACTTAAAGTATTTTTTTTATGAACTACCAAACTTTGTCTTGGTTTTGGTTATTACATNATTCAAATTCAAAACTTCTCATTACAAAAATGTTGAAATGGGATGTTTTTATGTACTCAAACCTTCTTTTATGAAAAGCTTTTTGATTCATTGTTTCAGTGAACAGAACACTATTTCTCAAACGGTTTCAGTTTTGAAGAATCAGCATTTTTCAACTAAAGATCATTTCTTTGAAAACATTCCCAATCAGCTCTAATTTCCAGTCTGACATTGTCTAATTTCAATTTCCATTGGATCATGTTATGCCTTTCTCTGCTAAAGGCCTCTTCAATCTAGCAGAGGAAGGTATAACACCATCTAGGGTTACAAGCTGAAGCTAGACACATTCAGCCTAGAAATAAGAAGTAAATTTTTAATGGTGAGGGTAATTAACCATTGGAAAAAATTACCAAGGGTCTCTTACAATATTTTTTTTTTTATAAATTACCAAACTTTGTTTTGGTTTTGTTTATTACATTATTTCTGTAAGCTACGGAGACAAAATTGGAAGTATATAGTTAAACACATGGTTTTCTTTTTAAGGAAGACTCTAGAAAGAAAAAGGGTTTTTTTCCTTTTTTCCCACCCGCTGTTTGCCGAAAATCAGTTCTTTGGAGTCTGAAACTATTTGCCAAAATCATGTTGCATTTCACCAATATTTTCAGTTGGGAAGAAAATTTTCAATAAATTTGAAATGTTTTGTTTTGAATATTTTATTTCAAAATATTTCACTTAAAAAGTTAAAATGTTTCATTTCAACTTTCTTATTTGAAATGCTATTTTATTTCCAAGTTTGGCCAATAAAAAAAAATGGGAAAAGAACATCAAAAATGGCTGAATCAAAAAGAAAAACTCAAGAAAAAAATCAGTTTGTGTCAACTGAAGCAGTTTGGTTGACTTGAATTGACATTTTTGAAGTTTTTTTGATCTGACAAAAAAAAAGTTATTGTTTTAAATTGAAACAGATTGTTTTTCTGGATTTTTTCCAATCTGAAAAATCCATTATTCACCCAGCTCTACTCATAAAGCTCTTTATGCAGCCCAGCCACCACTAGAGGGGGACAGAGTGCCCCACTAGGTAGGTGCGAGTTACATTGTCTCTCCATTTATCTACCACCATGGTCTTGTAGCACGTAGGGGTATGTGGGGGACTTTGTCCCACATTCGTGGCTGATCCACTACTGCAGAATCCTGACTGATTTACTGCTATAGCTCATGCTGTAAGTCCAGGCCTCAAATCTCATTCTTGGCCCATGTGGGAGTGTTGTTATGGACTACTTTTTAGTTATGTTTTATTTTCTGTCTAATTATGAGCACACACTCCCAATAATAGAGACCTGGTCTTTTTAATTACCTGAAAAATGCCATTAACACATCCCTGTGGTAATATACAAGGTTATTTTTAAATGCTCATTTTTTTCAAAATAAACCTCATAGAAAATAGTTTTATTTAACACATTAATAAAATATCCAGGTCATTGTAATTGTTAATTAGTATTAATTATAATTATGTATTATTATTTCATTTATTCCCAGAACCCAGAGTTGTTTTGTGGCCGAGTCAGGGTAAGTGCAAGTGTCTTTTATAAACAGCAACAGAGAGTCCTGTGGCACCTTTAAGACTAACAGAAGTATTGGAGCATAAGCTTTCGTGGGTGAATGCCCACTTCATCAGACGTGGTTATAGGATATTTTCATTTGCAAACACCCAGGGCAGGACTCTGGTCTCCACAGTGTATGTACCTCATTGGCAGCACATTCTGTTAGATCTTATTCAGCTAATCAGCAGAGTAAAAGGGTCATAGGAGATTCCCCTTTCTGCCCCCCTTGCATACAGCGTGCAGCAGGGGCAGGCCAGAGTGCAGCTGCTCACGGCAAATGAATGTTGAATTAATAAACAAGAGTATTCACATGGGAAACTACAGCTGGCCAAAAATACCTGCATCCAAACATTTTTCAACTAAAAATGGCTTTTCAACAGAAGTGAAAAATGGTGAGAAAAGTTTTCATTTTATCCATATATTTTTGGATTTCTTGATGAAACATGCAAAGCCAAATTCAGTTTTCAGATGTTTTTAGGTTTATTTAGTTTTCTTCCACCTTTCTCCTCCCCTGCCTTTTCCCCCCTTTCTGGGGGAGACAAAGTGGGTAGAAACACAAATTTTTCATCTCTTTTCAATCTTTTTTTTGTATGAAAATTCCAGTAAAAATTCAAACAAAACAATGATTTATTTTTGTGTTTTTCAAAAAATGTTACAGAAAAGAATTACCGTTGTTTGACTAGCTCTGCTGGAAACCAACAGCAAACAAACAAAAAAAAATACTGCAGCACTTGAATTCCTGTTCTTTTAGGATGAAGTGCACCCTCTGAATAGTGTCTGGATAAAACCTTCCAGAAGGGGTCAGTACTGACAAAAAGTAGATGGTGCTAGCCAGAAGTCCCTCCTCAGTGCAGCCTCCATCAGCCTGGCTTCTGTATAGCTCCATCCACAAACTAAAACTGCCCCCTAAAGGATAGTGCATTGGAGAGGTTATCCATGAAAATGCCTTATCTTAGGGTGAATTTTTCAGTAGGAAAAAGGGTCTTTGAATGGCTATGCCTAGGAATATCAAGTAGCAATTGGTAGGGTGATAATACTGCTGTATACAGCATTGTTTAGACCATTACTGGGTACTGTGTCCAGTTCTGGTGTCCAAAGGATGTTGAAAAAGAGAACAACTTCAAAACATTTTGTGTCCCATCAAGTTAAAGTATGAAATCCGGCCAAGACCAATTTGATGGGAGACTGCTCTGCCACGTGTGAGAACGGGACTCACTCCCTCTTTCCCTTAGGCTGCATGGTGCAAGGGGCATGAAAGGGGCAGCATCTTTTCAGAAAGGAGTGTCCCATGTTCCTTCAATCTCTAAGCCCAGATGTGAAAGACACTTAAGCAGATGCTTTACCTTACTCACAAGCATAGTCCCATTGAAGAAGTCAAACAGATTACCCATGTGCTCTAAACTAAAGGGGTGCTTTAAATTCTTTGATGACCTGGGTCTGTAGCTGGTGAGAAATAGAGCTGATTGTTTTGGACTCAGTTTAGTTATGGGCAGCATTTGAGCCGATCTCTGCCACATTCTGGGTTTGGTTTCTGAAGGGAAACACAGATTTTATATTTTCCCTCATTGATATTTAGCATCAGGGAGAGTTGAAAAGACAAAGATGGAAGATCAGTGCTACAGCCCTATTCCTGCTCTCATTGGGTGAAAAATCTCCCCTGCGGAATGGGTTATTCTTCACTTAAATCCCAGCTAGCCCTTCAAAATAGGGCATAGGGTGTGTACCTTGTGCTGCAAAGGTCTAGTCCTTCTCTCTCTCGAGGGATGAATTTCACCCTAAATCTGTCATAACATGTCTGTGAATAGAGGAGGAATGAGCCCCTGACATTGTGACATTAATTATATGATTTGCAATTTGCCATTAACTTTAATAATAAAGGTAACAACACTCCCTCTGTGTGGGTGTCCTGCTGTCAAATGTAGACCATTACTCTTTCTGTATTTTCCCCCCTATATTGTTTAGTAATCTCCCCTCCACCCCCCCTTTGAGGTCTGGGGACTTAAAGACACACATTTCTGTCAGGCTTCAGGGGTGTTAGAGCCCCTCCAAGCTCTGACACCCTGGCCAGGGTGTTTCACTGAGGGCCGCAGTCAGGAATTTCTTCTCTCTGCCATGTTTTTGGGGGCTGGTAGTGAGAAGTTTTTCCATTACAATTCCTGGTCTATGGGGCTTGGTGGAGCAAGAGAGGGGAGTCGAGTAGCAGAGCCAACATGGATTGGCACCTTCCTAGCATAGTACTGAAGTGAAAGAGCTGAAGGCATCAGCACATTCCTTATATGCATTATCAGAGTGTGTAAAACCAGACACTCCTGCTTTTAAAAATATGAAAAAGTGATGGACTGTATTAGAAAGTGGGAACACATTCTTTACCTTTTCACCTGATGTCCTCTGTCTTCACCATACAAGAGCTTGGACAAATGTCCTCAAACTTTATCATATGCCAAACAGTTCTTTATCAAGGTATTATCTTTTTAAAAATTATATTAATAATAGTAGGACTGGGTTGGTTTTCCTGTCCCGTTACAATTTTCAACATTTCAAAACATTTTCCCATCCTGAAGCAGGATGAAATGTTGAAATCTTGAAATCTTTCACAAACCAAAAATGGGATGTTATTAAAAACTCAAATCTTCTTTTATGAAAATCATTTTGATTAATTTTTTCCATGAATAGAACACTATTTCTCAAACCATTTCAGTGTTAAAGTATCAGCATTTTTCAATTAAAGACCATGTTTATGAAAGCATTCGCAATTAGCTCTAACTTCCCGTCTGATGTTGTCTAATTTCAATTTCTATCGGATCACATTATGCCTTTCTCTGCTAATGGGCTCTTCAATCTAGCAGAGGAAGGTATAACACGATCTAGGGTTACAAGCTAAAGCTAGACACATTCCGACTGGAAATAAGAAGTAAATTTTTAATGGTGAGAGTAATTAACCATTGGAAAAATTTAGCAAGGGTCTCTAGGAATTACTTTGGGGAAGTTCTGTGCCCTGTCTTGTCCCAGGATTCAGGATATATAATCACAATGATTTCTTCTGGCACTGGACTCTGCAGTGGTATACAAGTACCACTGGCTTTGATTTTTGCATTTTACTATTTCTGTACTTACAAGATTTCATAAATTACCAAACTTTCTCTTGGTTTTGGTCATTACATTATTTCCATATGCTATGGAGACAAAACTAGAAGTACAGTGTTAAACACGTGGTTTTCTTTTTGTTTTTCTATTTCAGAAAGACTCCAGAGAGAAAACGGTAAAAACCCATTGACTTCTGTATCTTGGAGGATGTCTGGTTGTGTAATATTTGGGGATATGTTTTGGGGAACCAGAACTGTGATACAAGAGAGATTGATGATTGTCAGTGTGCTGATGAAAAGAAACAAGGAGATGGTGTGATGGGTTGTGAGAGCAGTTTCCATGAGAAAACAAGGAGTCTGTAGAGTTTCCATGCTGAGAGGAAGTTTGGGATTTCCTCTCTTTGGGTGAGTTTTATTCAGAGGCATGCCATGGCTGGCAGATGAGTCTGATTTGATGTTGAGCATGGGGATAACAGTTGGGAGTGTGTGACAGTGGAATATGTGGGGTGTTTCATAGTGAAGACTTCGGAAGTGGTTACACTGTAATATTTGTGAATATTTGTTAACCCATCACACACACACACACACACACACACACACACATACACACACAAATGACTTCAGGAAAAGTTGACTACTAATGCAGTAGAAAGTAACTTTGAATTGGTTCTTCTTCAATACAGTTCTATTAAACTAACTTAACTAGTAAAACATCTCTAAAGAGATGTGCAGGGCTCACTGTTTTTCCCCCCTAATAATCTTTTAATTAATCTCATGTCCTGTGTTTGGATTCCAGAAAGCGGCAGTGTGTAGCATCTCTAAAGCAGTGACAATATTCACAATTTCCTTTATTGCAGTGACAGGATTTATTAAGGTGTTTTACAGTAGGGGGATGAGACTGGTTTGGACACTTGCAACGTAATTGCTGTGAGGTATGAGATTAGAAGCTTTTTACGAGAGGTGTAATATCTGCTAGCTAACCCAACTGAAATTCACCAGGTGTGTGCATTAAAAAAAAATTCTTTCTTTGCAGATAAACTCCAAGCAGAACTGAGTAAGTGTGTTTTGATTCTTTGAATGTAAAAGTTAATTCAGTTCCATGGAGGAAAAGTGATCATAGAATCATAGAATATCAAGGTCGGAAGGGACCTCAGGAGGTCATCTAGTCCAACCCCCTGCTCAAAGCAGGACCTAACCCCAACTAAATCATCCCAGCAAGGCTTTGTCAAGCCTGACCTTAAAAACCTCTAAGGAAGGAGATTCCACCACCTCCCTAGGTAACACAGTCCAGTGCTTCACCACCCTCCTAGTGAAAAAGTTTTTCCTAATATCCAATCTAAACCTCCAAGACTGCAACTTGAGACTTTTACTCCTTGTTCTGTCATCTGGTACCACTGAGAACAGTCTAGATCCATCCCCTTTGGAACCCCCTTTCAGGTAGTTGAAAGCAGCAATCAAATCCCCCCTCATTCTTCTCTTCTGCAGACTAACCAATCCCAGTTTCCTCAGCGTCTCCTCATAAGTCATGTGTGCCAGACCCCTAATCATTTTTGTTGCCCTCCGCTGGACTCTTTCCAATTTTTCCACATCCTTCTTGTAGTGTGGGGCCCAAAACTGGACACAGTACTCCAGGTGAGGCCTCACAAATGTCAAATAGAGGGGAACGATCACGTCCCTCGATCTGCTGGCAATGCCCTTACTTATACAGCCCAAAATGCCGTTAACCTTCTTGGCAACAAGGGCACACTGTTGACTCATATCCAGCTTCTCGTCCACTGTAACCCCAGGTCCTTTTCTGCAGAACTGCTGCCTAGCCACTCGGTCCCTAGTTTGTAACAGTGAATGGGATTCTTCGTCCTAAGTGCAGGACTCTGCACTTGTCCTTGTTGAACCTCATTAGGTTTCTTTTGGCCCAATCCTCTAATTTGTCTAGGTCCCTCTGTATCCTATCCCTACCCTCCAGTGTATCTACCACTCCTCCCAGTTTAGTGTCATCTGCAAACTTGCTGAGAGTGCAGTCCACGCCATCCTCCAGATCATTAATGAAGATATTGAAAAAAACCAGCCCCAGGACCAACCCTTGGGGCACTCCGCTTGAAACCGGCTGCCAACTAGACATGGAGCCATTGATCACTACCCATTGAGCCCGACGATCTAGCCAGCTTTCTATCCACCTTATAGTCCATTGATACAGCCCATACTTCTTTAACTTGCTGGGAAAAATACTGTGGGAGACCGTATCAAAAGCTTTGCTAAAGTCAAGGAATAACACATCCACTGCTTTCCCCTCATCCACAGAGCCAGTTATCTCACCATAGAAGGCAATTAGGTTAGTCAGGCATGACTTCCCTTGGTGAATCCATGCTGACTGTTCCTGATCACTTTCCTCTCCTCTAAGTGCTTCAGAATTGATTCCTTGAGGACCTGCTCCATGATTTTTCCAGGGACTGAAGTGAGGCTGACTGACCTGTAGTTCCCCGGATCCTTCTCCTTCCCTTTTTTAAAGATGGGCACTACATTAGCCTTTTTCCAGTCATCCAGGACCTCCCCCGATCGCCATGAGTTTGCAAAGATAATGGCCAATGGTTCCGCAATCCCATCCGCCAACTCATTTAGCACCCTCGGATGCAGTGCATCTGGCCACATGGACTTGTGCTCGTCCAGTTTTTCTGAATAGTCCCAAACCACTTCTTTCTCCACAGAGGGCTGGTCACCTTCTCCCCATACTGTGCTGCCCAGTGCAGCAGTCTGGGAGCTGACCTTGTTCATGAAGACAGAGGCGAATAAATCATTGAGTACATTAGTTTTTTCCACATCCTCGGTCACTAGGTTGCCTCCCTCATTCAGTAAGGGACCCACACTTTCCTTGACTTTCTTCTTGTTGCTAACATACCTGAAGAAACCCTTCTTGTTACTCTCAACATCTCTTGCTAGCTGCAACTCCAAGTGTGATTTGGCCTTCCTGATTTCACTCCTGCATGCCTGAGCAATATTTTTATACTTCTCCCTTGTCATTTGTCCAATCTTTCACTTCTTGAGTGTTCATTAAAATTTTTTTTTCTTTGCAGATGAACTCCAAGCAGAACTGAGTAAGTGTGTGTTGATTCTTTGAATGTAAAAGTTAATTTAATTCCATGGTGGAAAAGTGATGAAAATAGAAATGAAGTTCTCACATTTAGAAATAAGGGAACTGAAGGATATTGTTGTTGTTAGAATATTATTTTGATAAAATTTGCTAGGATGGACAGATGAAGGCTACAGATCAATTCCTGCTCCCATTGGGGAAAAGTCTCTCCTATGCAAATAGACTGTGTTTCATTTATATCCCACAAATTCCTGCAAAATAGGGCATAGGTGTGTACCTTGTACTGCAGAGTCCTAGGCCTTGCTGTCCAGGGATGAATTTCACCCCAAATACGTCCTTACATGTCTGTGAATATAGAGGGAGTTAGGCCCTGACAATGTGCCTCGAATTATGTGATTTGGAATTTGCCATTGATGTGAATAATGGCAGTAGGATCATGTCCTGTGAGATAATGACTGTCTGTGGGTGTCCCACACTCAAAATATGAAATATTCTTTTACTCGAGCTGATTTTTTGATATATCAATTGTGTCTTCACCACCAACACCCTTCTGCCCCCCTGAGGTCTGGTGAGGGCAAGACACACACTCCTGCAAAGCTTGAAGAGTGTGGGAGCCCCTCCAATGCCTCTCACACTGGCCACGCCTGAGACATGCACCTACATGTCTTTGGGGGCTGGTAGAGAAGGAATCTCTTTACTTCCACTCCTGACCTAAGGGCCTTGATGGAGCTAGAGAAGGGAGACAAGAAGCAGAGATCACATGGATTGGTGCCTTCCTTGCAGGCACAGTAATGAAAGGGCTGAGGACTTCAGGAGCACTGCTACCTTTTTGGTACAGCGAGATGGGAACAGAGAAGCCTTCTTCATTTGCTGAGGAAAGAGGCTGTCTCTCAGTATGTGCAGCAGCTCTGATTGGCTGTAAACCAAAGGAGTAGGGCAGGTAGCCAATCAGAGTGGGGTTACCATATAGAAATATCTGAAAACCTGTGGATTATGGGGAAATCCCATAGACCTGGCAAATTAGAGGTCATCTGAAATCCCACAGAGCTGGCAGGTCTGAGTTAATTTGACTTTGAAAGGTGTCTCCCAGTTGAAATATCAGTAAGTAGAGGTACAACATTATCACACAAACATCTGGTTACCTTGGTTATCTTCGTGCAATTATATTTTTCTATCTCATCCACTCTCCTCCCTCACCACCCTTAAACACCCTCCCCTCTAGGTTATTTGGAGGGAGCAGGGCTTTCTCTCAGATTCCTCTCCTCCTATCTCCCTTGCTACTGTAGCCCATTTTCATCTCTCTCCTAGCAGGGAAGACAGCATCTCCAGGCAGAAATAATGCAGCTAGCCACATTCCCAGCATCACCACACATATTTTATTGTTGTCTGCTGCCTCTGCTTGAGACTGAGGTATGAGTGAAGGATGCAACAGACCTGGTGACTCCATGAGAGCCACATATGGGGCCCAAAAGTGTAAAATAACCACAGTGTGCATGTACCATTAATGTGCTTTACTTTCTCTTTTCTGCACAAGTACATCACTCTGTATTGTATCTGACAATCTCAGTTATCTTCAATGTAATTGTAGCCATGTCGGTCCCAGGATATTAGCGAGACAAGGTGCGTGAAGTTGGTCCAATAAAAGATATTTCCTCACCCACTTTGATCATCAGTTATCCTCATCCTGCGATATTTTTGCTGCCAAAAGCAGGAAAATAGGCAATAGATTCCTCTTTTGAATTCAATGTCTGTTGTTTCTCACTTTCATTTCAGATTGGAGCAGGGCTTACAAGTATGCAGGTAACAGAATACACATCTATCCTGGTAATCAGAAATGGTCCTCATAATTAAAAAAACCTAGAAACAGAACATATTGCTATCATGGAGATAACAATTGGAGCTTTACTCCATTTCCTCTCAGGCCTTATTCATTCTGTTCTTTCTACCAGTGTAACTTATATCAGAATCTGGCACAATACATTTAAGTAGCAATAAGATAAACATTTCAGAATCCCTCCCATTTCTCAGTACTGTTCAATCAAATATCACATCTCTAAAATATTTCAGTGTAGCCATATTGTCAGAATAGAACAAAACCCGATATCAATGGGAGTTTTGCCTGAGTAAGGACAGCAGGAATTGGCCCACAAGCCATATCTCTCAAGTTTCAGTTTATGCTTGCACGAGACAAAGTTTTCTTAAATCCAAATCTCTCTTTGCAGATGACATCACTCTTGATGCAGGCACAGCCCACCCCAACCTCTCCATTGCTGGGGATCATAAGAGTTTAAAACACGAAGCCCAACCTCAGAAAGTTCCACCAAATCCAGAGAGGTTTGATTCAATTGTCTGTGTGTTGGGCTCTGAAGGATTCTCCTCTGGAAAGCACTACTGGGAGGTGGATATCATGAGCAGCACTGACTGGGACCTGGGAGTGGCCAGAAAATCCATAGAGAGAAAAGGAAAACTTTCCCTGTCCCCTAAAGAGGGATTCTGGGCTCTGGGTCTGAATGGGAAAGATTATTGGGCAAAAACAGATCCATGGACCCGGGTCATGGTGCAGAAAAAGCCCAAGAAAATTGGAGTTTACCTTAGTTACCAAGACAAGCAGGTGACCTTTTTCAGTGTAACTGACATGTCTGGGTTGTTCACATTTAATGATTGTTCATTCTCAGGCGCTGTTTATCCATTCTTTAAAAATTCACACAAAGAAACAGCAATGAGAATTTGTTCTATAAGCGAAGATCAATGAGCTTAATGTGGCACTGCCACTCACTCATCCCACTGTTTCTATGAAATCAAATTTCCCATCAATGAATTCAAATTATACTTTGTCTCTATATTATCCATAGTGCCATCTCTAAAACAGCACCATTATTCAATTTATGGCTATGAACCTATAACATCAAATTTCGCTCCAATAAAATTTGAACCGTAGTTTTTACTCTGTACTTTGTGAGCTGCCATCTTAATTACTTGCTTTCAACCACAAATGATCTCATTTGTCACTTCTGAAAAATATTATTATTTGACTAGGCTGTTAAGGAAAAGATATTAATGTTGCAGATCTTCAAGAGAAATCAAGCACCAAAATTAGGTTTTCAAGATTTCAATATTTTCAAGAGCTCAGCTGCCTTTTACCCAGCATGAAAAGCTGCTTAGAAAACCTGAGAATAACTGTCACAGTGGGAGCTGCTGGGTGGATATTACTGGGAAAAAAACCATCCTGTCTCACACAGTCATCTTTATCTCAGAGACACACCATCACCAAACTTTATAACATAACAAATTAATGGCTTGTCACTGAGCTGTGTACCACACAGCGAGGTAAGGGAATATAAAATAACTCCCATCTCTGTACATAGCCACACAAGATTTACTGTCATAGTTACAAGGCAGATGAACCACTGACCTCTTTCTAGTCCCTCTGAGAGCACCCCACCCTGAGATCTCTTGACCTTACTTATCTCAGTGTGGAATCTCATGAGTCTTCAACTCTTACACGGGGGGTCTGACTATAGTAACCTGGTCATACCATCCACTTTCCACCTGTGGAAGTAGAGCAAGGCCTGACAGTGATTGGAAGGGGATGTCAATGCACACAGTCTCTTCTGTGAGCAAGAGTCAGGCTAGCTGTAACCCTAATAACGCGAGATTTGTAGAAGCGAGGATTGTGTGAGGCGAGTGGGAAAGAACTGTGTGAGAAGTTGTTGCGACCTTGTGTAGATAAATATGGAATGTAGACTAGAGTCTAAATAAATGAGAAAAATAAGATATCAGGATGGCCTATGTATAAATAAAATGCAGCTGTTGCTTATTATTGTGTGTAACAAAAGGTATAAATGCTTGCTGTAATTGTTTACTTGTTGAGAGATCTGTTCAGCTCTCTCCCTCCATGCAATTGCTAGAGATAATAAAGTATCTGATTTGCTGCACCCAACCAAAAAAGAGTGAGAACTCTGTTTTTCTCCGACACACAAATCAGTCCCATCTCAGATTGGGTACCTGCTTGATCCTCCTTTCAGGAAACTGTGACCAATATGACCAAAAGCCTTTTACAATTCTATGTATTTTTATTTTGCAGTTGTGTAGTATATAGAATAATATTCCTTTAAAGCATCTATGAGCTCTCTGTTTGTGTTCACCTTAGTCTCTGAACTGGAAGATGATGGAAACCAGTCAGTGCAGCAATATGTATGGACCTAGGCCATGCAAGCTTGTGTATATTTAGAAAACTCAAATAAACTTGTTTCTTTGGAATATTTGGAGCCTGTGTTGTTTCTTCATATTGTTTTGGCTTTGTAAGGAGCAGATGACATAATAATTGGTAACCAGGAGGGAAGCCCAAGCCCAGAGTACAGTGGAACAGAGAATAGAGTCCTAAACTAAAAGGAAACCGCAGCCACTTGGACCGTGCGAAAACTGATCATTCCAGAAAAAAAAAAAAGGTTTATAAAAGTCTGGCTGTTTGGGGAAAATTGAATTGTTTGACAGGTGGGACGGTCCTCTATTGAGCTGTGATGAGAGACCAGAACACATTATGATAGCTAATGGTATCAGTGTTGAGCAAAATGTGTTAATTTGACTGAGTGTAATGAGGACTAAAGCCTACAACATGCCGGGTACTCTGACAGCTCCTGTTGAACCAGCAGACAGAGCATTTGCTGAGATTGTGGAAATTCTCCAAAATTGCCTCTCGCCAAAGCCACTGGTGATTGCAGAGCGTTTCTGATTTTATAAATGAAATAAAAAAGAAAATGAAACAATCCATGAATCTGTGGCTGATTTAAGGATATTAACAGAATATGGCCAGTTTCAGGAGAATTTAAATGATGTAATTGTGTAATAAGGAAAATGAAGGAATCCAAAACAAATTATGGACTGAGGCTGATTGGACCCTACAGCTTGTGCTAGAACTTGCTGTATCAATGGAAACTGCTACTGAAGATGCCATGGAGCTGCAATCACATCATGTGATCTGCACAATAAACAAACTGGCAGTAGAGTGGAAACACAACGTGGACAGTGTTAACACAAAGTCTGGGTGCTTTCTTTTGGAAAACAGTCTCACAGTGCAACTGACTGTTGGTTTAAGGACAAAACCTGTAGAAACCGGAAAAAACTGAGGCTCACACAGTAATATGGAGGTCTGTGAACAATGCACAATAATTACAACACAAGGGCACTATCCCAGAGGATTTTGGATGCATTAGCATGCAGGTGACAACATGGTTCCCACTGAGAATGTTATAACATCACTATGACTCTTTAGTTTAGAAGACAATAAATGACTAGATAGTAAAGGGTATTCCTGGCACTGGTGTTAGTTGGACAATAGTTGGTCATGGGACCTGGTGATGAAGAACACAATGGAAACCTCCCAAGGTACCTATGAGGCTGTCTGACTGTGGGCTGAGAGCAAACAAGGAGAAATATGATATTTATAGATTCAGTTGTGTACTGCAGGCATATCGTTGATAGAGATGGTTTGTGTTAATCACAGCACACAGTTGAAGCTGTTCTTGTGGCACCTGAAGCACAACATGTGTCACAATTGTGGCCCTTTGTGGGGATGGTCAGTTATGATTGTCACAGATCACGAGAAATGCACCTGTATTTCCCCTCTGTGGCCCAGTAAAGGCAACCAATCTCAGGCTTCCGGCTCCCCACCCATCACCTCTCTTGGACAGAAACCCGCATCTCTCTGTCCCTTCTCACCAGGTTTTTTCCAAGCTGCACAGTTCCTTGCCTTCCCTGTATATTTCCCAGCACAGAGAGATGGCCCAGGGACACCTGCTTGCTTTCTTTTCTGAAACAGCTGTCGGGTGGAACTGCCACAGTTATATGGTATCACACAGCACGTTGTATGCAAGCCTCCTTTATCCTTAAAGTAAAAAGCATTACAGAGAAAACACATTAAAAACAATAAAATAACGTACACTTGTGCTAATAAGCTTATCAGCGTTCAACCCCAACTCCAGCATGGATTCTAATAGGAGCTGTCCTAGAAACCCTCGCCCAAGTGGATTCCTTTGTGGTCACAAGTTCATCACAGCTTCAGCCCCTCAGTCTTATGTCGCTGCATTAGGCCAAGTCCTTTCAATCCTTTCTTAAGGATTGAGGCAGTCAGTGGGCTCAAGGTCCTGTCCATGTGCAGGATCAGGGAAAAAGTACCCAGTCTAAACAGGTTATTTATCCAAAAATCTTTTCTTTGTTGGTCCCTGGACATCCGGTTTGAACTAGTATATGCACACCTCCCCAGTGAGGTGGCTTCAATAGCTGGCCTCAGGGGAGAAAATTTGTATTTCCAGTGCCCCAAAGAATTTCCTAGGAAATCCACTTCACATGCACTATTCCTGAAAATCCTTTGAAGTTCCACACGATCCCAGAATAGTGTATACATATTTGCATTGTTACTGCAATTAACTGGAGAGATATAAAATTTCATTCAATAAGCTTTATGTTAATTTGATAACGTTCATTCTGAATATTATAGGAATTTTTCAGCCTGCCACAATTGCCCTAGGTTCTTGCCTAACACAGAGTTACATGAAATCCTCCACATGAAATGTTGGACAGGAATGGTGCTGGCCCACACACTATGTGGGATGGGACCAAGAAGTTGTATCCTCCAAAAGGGTCCTTACACATTATAGTGCCTCTTTGATGCTTACGATGCTTCCCCATATAGTAGGAGCAATGATTTCAAATGTGTTGGAAGATTGCAATGGAGGACCTATTGCATTTGATTCCAGATCTCTCACCTCTATAGAATGTAAATATTCTCAAACTGAGAGAGAAGCTGTGAATGTAGTCAGGGTAGGCTTTGTGAACCAGGGTAGTAGAGGATACGTTGAATTACCCTAAGCAACAGTGACCCAGTCATCTCCTTTGGCCTCTGTGATAGGTTGGATCACAGAAACCCCCTTGGGAGCTGCCACCTGATGTGCTGAGACTACCTCTGAGCCCGTTTTCCCTGCCAGCTTGGGACTTCAGTGTCCTGCCTGATTGTGCCAGACACGCTAGCCTGCTACAAACACAGAACCAGGTCTGAACCACATCCTCCAAAAGCTGCAGGCTTAACTGAAAACAGCTTAAGAAGTGTTCCTGTCTCCAGCACTCAGATACCCAACTCGGTCCAAACCCCAAATAAATCCGTTTTACCCTGTATAAAGCTTATACAGGGTAAACTCATAAATTGTTTCCCCTCTATAACACTGATAGAGAGCTATGCACAGCTGTTCCCTCCCCCTCACTCTGGGTTAATTAATAAGTAAAAAGTTTATTTATTAAATACAAAAAATAGGATTTAAGTGGTTCCAAGTGATAACAAACAGAACAAAGTGAATTACCAAGCAAAATAAAATAAAACGCGCAAGTCTAAGCCTAATAGAGTAGAAAACTGATTACAGATAAAATCTCACCCTCAGAGATGTTTCAATAAGCTTCTTTCACAGACTGGACGCCTTCCTAGTCTGGGCCCAATCCTTTTCCTTGGTATAGTCCTTGTTCCAGCTCAGGTGGTAGCTAGGGGATTTCTCATGACTGCAGCTACCTTTGTTCTGTTCCACCCCCTTATATATCTTTTGCACAAGGCGGGAATCCTTTGTCCCTCTCTGGTTCCCATACCTCCTTCTAAATGGAAAATCACCAGGTTAAAGATGGATTCCAGTCTAGGTGACATGATCACGTGTCACTCTAAGACTTAATTACGCACTTGCAAGCACACAGGTATAAAGGAAAACTTAGAAGTAAACAGAGCCATTTACAATCAATTGTCTTGGTTAATGGGAGTGATCAAGATTCCAAGCTACCATTAATGGCCCACACTTTGCATAATTACAATAGGACCTCAGAGTTATATTTAATATTTCTTGTTTCAGAGACAAGAATGATACATTTATACAATTTGGATGACCACACTCAGTAGATTATAAGCTTTGTAATGATACTTTACAAGAGACCTTTTGCATGAAGCATATTCCAGTTAAATTATATTCACACTCATTAGCATATTTTAATAAAATCATATAGAGTGCAACATCGCAGCATCCATATCACTGAGTGGGAATAAAATCCCATTTTGTCCAATCTGAAAAACAGTGGATCTCCAGAGTATCCAGGCATTGGTGGCCATGAACCTTTGTCTCTATAGTCAGCCAAGCCCTACAAATAGAGCCAATAGGGACCTTTCTGGTTTACATATTCATGTGCACCTTGGGCAGGTGGGGGTAGGGAGAGATGGGCAGGGGAGATAATGTTTGATGAGCCTAGTGTAATTTAGGAAGCCCATTTGCTCAAAGCTAACTATTATTTGGGGGACATTAGCAAGCTCACCAAACTGATTAGCCACGGACCTGTAGCAGTTTGGGGGAGGCAGCTTCCAAATGGCAACAGCAACCCGCCTCTGTAGTGGTATGTCCCAGTGCTGGAGGGTCGGGGGAGCTCCTCACACAGTTGAATGGAAGTGTCCTTCCTCATGTGGAAGTCTTGGACTCACTGCTAAGCATCCAACATTTGCATCATGCATGAAAATGTGACCCCACCACTCTCAGCTTGTGGCCCTGTACCAGAGCTGCTGGTTAGCACAGACAGACTCCAGAGCTATTAACTCCTGCATCAGCTATCTCCACTGTTCCATGTCTGTATTCAGATTGCACCATCTCCTTACCAGGGCATGCAGCCACCTTCTCTGGGCAACAAGCCACTGTTGTCAAAATGCCATTTGTAGTATCTCAAACCTATAACTGCCTGGTGTTGCCAAAATGTTGTTGCATCAATGCCAACAGCTGGAAGAGGTCATCCAGAGTAGGATCCCTGCCTGTCCACCAGTTGAAATGGAGGCCGCATCCAGGAATCATTTTTCTTTTCTCACTTGGTGGACTCAAAGCACATCCTCACAATACACTGTGACCGAATTCATAGAGTGGCACAGTTTGGGGCAGCACTAAGAACCCTGGGATGTGCCCCCACAAGTCCTTGTGACTCACAAGGGTGATTCCGCACTGCTGTGGAAGCAGCAGCGCAGCAATAGATCAAGTGCACTAGAGATATTTTAGTGCATTTAGTGGGGGTCCACAAAGCCAGTTAATGCACAGGAGACTAACACACTGTAGCACACACCAGCTTGCTGTGCACTAATTCCAGAGTCAAAACATAAGAGACCAGAGTGGGAATCAGTTAAAGCCAGGTGGGGATGGCATGGAAGTGATTCAGCACCCTGGAAGCATGGCAGAGCACACAGAGAGACAAACAAGAAATTAGCTGCAATCTGAAGGAAAATAATGTTATAACTATCAGCCCCCTTTACACACAAAACAAGCAGCTGCCCAAAGCTAACATGGCAGAAAAAATATTTACAAAAGGAGCACACTGCAAAGTTCTGAATGGGCTAGTCTAGAAGACTAGAGGGGAAACCATCATGTCAGAAAATATAACTCATTTTAGCTGGGATACAATTAAACAATTTGTCCTTAATGTGGCCAAGGACAGTCAAGTTTATCAGTGGGTCAAGGGAGACATCCACAACAACCAGCTAGCATTATTGTAAACATGGTCCTCTTTGTCCACCCTAAATGAAAAAGTCTTGTTTTACATCAAGTCAGTGAAAACGTGTCTTTTGTCAGACATGTACACAAAACCAATATGTGAAAGAGACCCAAAATGAGGAATAAAAAATAATAAATATTTCAGGCCCCTGAAGATGCTGTGGGGTTCATCTCTTTAATGTAAATCTCTCTATAATTCTTTATTCCCAATTTTATGGGGAGCTAGTAGGGAGTCCGATGTTTGGGTTACCTAATTTTATAAAATATATTTGCAACTTTTTTTTAGATGTATTCACACCTCCAATGTTTACAGCAGACCTTAGAAATTTGGCAGGGGGAGCCCTGGAGCTAGAGAAATGCCTTTTATGTGTCTCAAGAAATTCTGTTCAGGTTTGGCTGACTTTTGAAAATCACCATTTCACTTGAATTACTCAGGAAAATTTTGGCAGCCTGCCAATATCGTAACTGAACACAAATATCCTAAAAAGCTGGGCCCACAGCCCAGCCAAAACAGCAGCAATAATGCAGCCCTGACAATGTCTGGTTGCTGCTGTGTGGGAGGAAGAAAGACCTAACCTAGGCTTCCTCAGTCACCCTCCTGCACATGGCCTCAGCAGCTGAGCCCATCTCCCAGAACAGCCCTTTTCTGCCACATATTAATGTTTGCAGCATTGTTGTAGCTGTGTTAGTCCCAGCATATTAGAGAAACCAGGTGGGTGAGGTAATATCTGTTATTGTATCAGCTTCTGTTGGTGAGAGAGACAAGCTTTCAAGTTTACACAGAGCTCTGTGTAAGATTCTGATCTAAGGAAGACCTTCGTGTAGCTCAAACCCTTGTCTTTCTCACCAACGCAAGTTGGTCCACTACAAGATATTACCTCACCCACCTCTCCTCATTTACTAATGTAGTTAGTCAGCTAGCTAAGTTCTGGAGGTAAAAGGTTTAAATCCTATTGAGGATAGGTGTTTGTTACAGTTGTACATACTGCATTTGTTTCTATGTTTTCTTTTAATTAAAGCATAGGAAATTATATACAAAAAAGTATTTACATTATCTATAAAACATTCTATGCATTAAAAGGACATGGTTTAGGTTGCAAAGTCAAGCACTCGAAAAGTTAGTATCATCTGCAAAGTTTGCCACCCCATCGTTTACCCTTTTTTCCAAATCATTTATGATCCACATGAGCATAGGATGGATGCACAGGGAGTGGAACATAAATAACATTTTTCATTTTTGTTTCCGTATGTAATATAAATAGTTTTTCAACACTAAAAAGTGTGGATGCTAAATGTGCCTGAAAACTGGGGAACTTCGATTTATGGCCTTTGAAATGAGGGACACGTGAAAGGTAGGAAAAGGGAATAATGAGGTGGGAGACTGACCAAGGAAGGCAATAACGGGTCTGTCTGAATCATAGAGCAAACTAAAGGAGCGGGAGCTGCTGTGGGCTGTGCTGGGTGAGAGCTCCTGAGGCAGCCGGCAGGGCCGGGCAGGGAAGGTTCTAGGGGGAGTGGAGACAGTGGCAGTTGGGGGCAGCATGGGGGATGGGCTCACCCCAACTGCCAGTACCTCACAGAGACAGGGACCCTGATCTGGGAGATCCTAGCCTGGTTCACGCTGGGAGATGAGACCCAGGGAGAGTCAGCCCTCTTGCTATAGGGCAGCACCTCCCCAGGCTACCTGGCCCTTCTCCCAATGAGCAGGGGTCTGTCCGACATACTCACCAGCAGGGCAGGGTGTTGGGCTGCTCCTGCCCTGACTCTGAATATCCCACTGCAGAGCAGGACAGGGCAGGGCAGAGAGGCAGCCGGCACCACTTGGCGCTGTCCCTCGCCCTGCCATTGATAGGGAAGAGTGGCAGGAGACCCTTCCCCAAAGCAAAGGATAGAAGGGAGGAGAAGGACACTTCCAATCTTGATTTAAAAATTGTCCGTGATGGGCAATCCACTGCGGCCCTCAGTAAGTTGTTGTGCCAATGTTTTGAATTTTGGGGGGGAAAATAATTGGAATTTTTCAGCCAGTTCTCATTGCAGGCAAAGGTGTCTTTCCACTAAATCCAATGAGCCCTTGATCTGGTGATGGCTGGTTTTCTTTGATGGCAAGTAGAGCTGATGGAAAATGGGTTTTGTTTTCTGCCATGAATTTTTTTTTGTCTTTATTGAAATGTTCACTAGAAAAGTTCAGCTTTTCATAATAACCTGCAGAAATCTGAAAACTGAAAACTTTTCAGATTTAGGTTTTTGATGAAAAATCAGCATTTCCAAGGAAACCCAGTCTTCTGTTTCAAAAATGTTCCTGCCAGAACTAACAGAAATAGATGTAGATGAAGTAGCAGCTCTGCCAAATCTGGGAGGTCCATGCACAAAATAGTGTCCTTTTCCAATATGGTTTCCTCTTTATTTATTGTAATTTATCACATTTTTCTGACAGATCCATTTGTGCAAGTGAAAAAAAAATCAGAGAAGGCAGTTGAAGAAACTCCAACTCTTATAACTGATGTTAATAATTCAGTGTTGCTTACCTGTATCCTCACAGTGGGGCCACTGGTGTGGTTAAAGCATGTTCATTGGTTAAACAGTTTAGGCGCCTGAGAACAATTTTCAAAAGGCAGTGAACAGGGTTTACAAGGATCTACTGAGCTGGATATCTACATAATAGTTCACTGAAGGCAGCGTGGGAGGTCTTGACCAAGAACTAGCAGCCCAATGGTTGTCATAATCATCGCTAAAGGTATGTGTAGGTAATACTTAAGGAATTATGTATCTATACTGATGTAACCCTTCTACCAGGTGGAGCCGGCAGCACCCAGGGCCAGGTTTAATATCTAGGGGTTCCTTTTCAACAATACAACCCAGAACCGGCTCGAGCCCGCATGCAGTAACCTGCTATGGTTAAATGTGGTGCTTGTTCTAGGGGTTAATGCTGACTCCTTCAGAGGCAGGGTTGCTATTTGTGAAGAGGTGCATGGAGATTAACCCTGTGACATTTCCCACAACCTGGGGAATCCTCCTCCCCCAGGATGAAGTCTACTCATGAAGTACAATAAACCTCAGGGAGAACTGATAAATCCGGCAGAAGTGCCTGAGGTCAAGGGGAGGGCAGGCCTAGGAAACCAGCCTGGCACAGGTCCCCATGGGGCAGCCTTGCTGGGCAGGATGGAAACTGTAAAGCTGGAAGTAGCTAAAAAGAGCAGGAAGATTCACAGCATCTAAGAAAATGCCTGGGGGATTTAGGATTCTGTCCCTTCCCGTGTAGGTGCCAAGAACCCAGACAAACAGCACCGTGCCAGCTTGTTGCCATGTGGGTCATGTGCAGCAAGTCCTTCCCCTCCTGGCACTGTGGTGGAAATCTTTGGGAATGAGAGGCTGAGACCCTGGTATGATGCATGAGCAGCTCTTACACAACCATTCCTTGGCCAGGGGATCAGTCGTGAGCACAGGCCATAACTGCTGTCACCCTTAGCTGGTAGTCCTGTCTAGAAGGGGAAAACACCAGCCCCTGCAAACGGACCTGACATGGAAACCTGTAGTGACCTTACTGGGAATGTGTCCTGTTAGGAGATGCAGGCATGCCCCAAAGGCAGCTGATGCATCTGCTGTCTTTAAGATCTTTACCATTCCTAGTTGTGATCATTCATATCTCAGCTGGTTGTTCTGCTTATAAGCAGGAGGCGTTGCTGATTTAAGTGAGCAGGAATCA
This sequence comes from Trachemys scripta elegans, assembly GCF_013100865.1. Classification (NCBI taxonomy): domain Eukaryota; kingdom Metazoa; phylum Chordata; order Testudines; family Emydidae; genus Trachemys; species Trachemys scripta. The sequence continues at coordinate 546,697 of NW_023260511.1, read as the reverse complement.
TGTGAATGTTTAGTACACTTTAACTAAACACTGGGCTGAATTTCTGCTCTCATGTAGACAAATGTCAGCTTCCCCTTCTGTTACAGCAGTGTAAACAAGAGCAGAATTGCCTCCATTTCATATTGAACATCTGTTCTTACTTAAACACCATTCCCAGGACACTGCCTGCATGTGGTATCACCTCTTTCTCCCTAGTTTTCTAAAGGTGTCTATTAACTGCATGGTCATTGGAGGTTGTATAAGAAGCTAGAGGCTAAGGTTCCCTTCAAGCTCAATATGTGAGTACAGAACAATTTACTACTCTTCCTAAGGCATTTTGTTAAAGCTTATTTATTAAGAGTGTCATACTTTGGGAGGCAGTTCCAATAGGGCTTTTCTTGCAAGTCCGTCCCCCTCCCCATGTATTTGCTTAACTCTGTTCTAAATGGAACATGGGAATTTGGGGTGAACTATCAGAGAAGCATCATCCTCCCAACCTGATAGTCCAGCATTCTACTCTGTCAGTTCAATACAATGACTCAACTACACAAACTGTTCAGCACAATACTCCTAAGGTGGTAGTGATCTTCATATTCTCCCTTTGTCCACTATCCTGAAGGATGATCCCTCACTCTCACAGATCTTGGGAGACAGGCCAGTCCTCGCTTACAGACAACCCCCAAACCTCTGCCCCATCCAACCACCCCTTCTCTCTGTCCCCTGACTGCCCCTGGAACCCCTGCCCCTGACTGCCTCCCACCGCCCCATCCAACCCCTGCTTCTTCCTGACTGCCCCCGGGGGACCCTTATTCCCATTCAATCCCCCTGTTCCCCACCCTCTGACTGCCCCGACCCCTATCCACCCTCCCGACCACCCCTCCAAACTCCCCTGCCCTCTATCCAACCCCCCCCCGCTCCCTGCCCCCTTACCGTGCTGCCTGGAGGTGGCTGGTGGCGCTACAGCTGCACCGTTCAGCTGGAGCCGGGCCAGGCCACTGCCACCGCGCACCATGTGGAGCACTGGTGGCTGGCAGCACTAAAGCCGCGCCGCTTGGCTGAAGCTGGGCCATGCTGCTCGGCTGGAGCACTGGGTCAGGCCGAGCTCGCAGCCTGCCGCTCAGAGCATGCGCCAGCGGCGGGGCGAGCTGAAGCTTCGGGGGAGGGGGAACAGCCGGGGACTAGCCTCCCTGGCCCAGCTCCAGCTGAGCGGCATGGCCCGGCTCCAGCCACCGACCCGCCCCACCCCTAAGACCCAGAGGGATCTGCCGGGGGGCGAGGTGGGGAGTCCCAGCGGTGCTTACCTGGAGCGGTTCCCAGGAAGCATCCGGCAGGCCCCTCTGGCTCCTAGGGGTGGGGTAGCGTAGCTAATGGGGGAGCAGGGGGTTACCCACCACAGCGCAGGCAGCCCTCCTCGCTCCCCTCCCCCCCCAGCTCACCTCCACTCCGTCTCCACCTCCCTGGGCCTGAGCGCGAAGCCGCCACTTGTTTCCCAGCCCTCCCAGGCTTCCCATGTGAATAGCTGATTCGTGGGAAGGGGGGGAGGAGAAGTGGGATGGAGTGTTCAGGGGAGGAGAAGTGGGGCAGAGCGTTCAGGGAAGGAGGAGGAGGTGGAGCAGAGGTGAACTGGAGCCGGGGGCAGGGAGCTGCCGGAGCTCACTGAGTCGGCGCCTAATGCGCCACTTTAAATTTAAAAGCCCTTGGACAACTGGTTCTAAAAGGGCTTCTAAATTTAACAACCGGTTCCTGCGAACCGCTGCGAACCGGCTCCAGCTCACCACTGCATCTACCAAAGTGATATATGCCATCATGTGCCAGCAATGCCCTTCTGCCATGTACGTTGGCCAAACCGAACAGTCTCTATGCAAAGGAATAAATGGACACAAATAAGATGTCAAAAACCAGTCGGAGAACACTTCAATCTCCCTTGTCACTCAATTAGAAACCTAAAAGTCACAATACTCCAACAAAAAAAAACCCTTCAAAAACAGACTCCAATGAGAAACTGTTGAATTGGAATTAATTTGCAGACTGGACACTATTAAATTAGGCTTGAATAAAGACTAGGAGTGGATGGGTCATTACACAAAGTAAAACTGTTTCTCCTACTGTTACTCACACCTTTTTGTCATCTGTTGGAAATGGGCCATCCTGATTATCACTACAATTTTTTTTCTCCTGCTGATAATAGCCCACCTTAATTGATTAGTCTTATTAGAGTTGAAATGGCACCACTCATTTTTTCATGTTCTCTGTGAATATATATATATGTGAATATACATATTCCTACTGTATTTTCCACTGCATGCATCCGATGAAGTGGGTTTTAGTCCACGAAAGCTTATGGCCAAATAAATTTGTTAGTCTCTAAGGTGCCACAAGTATTCCTGTTCTTTCTGAAAACCCTTAATTACTGCTGACCTAACTCCTAAGGCATGGCTTGGTTAACAGGTTCACAGAGCTGCCTTACAAACAGTCACAGGTTCTCTCTTCCCTATACTTTTTTGCTCTTTAAATTCTGCCAGATCTGCTGTAGAAACCTTTGGGAAAATGCACAGAAAGAACCTTTTCTCATACTGTTTGCTCAGTCATTATGTGCCTGATCCAGTCAGTGCCCACTGAACTCAATGTGAGTCTTTTTGTTGCCTTGGGTGGAGAATGATTTGGATCCCAGGCGAGAAAATCAGAGAGAATAAATCTTTCTTTTACTTTAGTGGAAAGGAATGTGAATGTAGTAATACTGTGTCTGTCCAGTTACTAGGAATTAAGAAATAAAGCTACCACAGATCCACAGGTTGGGTGCTTTTAAACAGTCCCTTGGAGCTGCCCTTTCAGTGTGCCAGACCCCTAAAAGGTCCTGCCCTTCAATGCAGCCTTAACATCTCCAAGACTGAGCAGCTGGGCTCCTGTACTCCTGTTTCACACCAAGAGCTCTGCAAAGCAGGTCTGACTGAGGTAGACGCTTGGTCAGAGACTTTAACACTCTTCAGGGACCAAAGTACGTATTTGCAGTGGCACCAGGCAGCATTTTCAAAATGGAGCAGCATTTATTATTCAACTGGAACCCAGTCAGGGGAAGTCCTTCGGTTTGCACAGAGAAATAAGTGTTCATTCTTGCCAAGCCAATGTTCTACCGAGCTCTGACTCTATGTCAGTCTCAGGTGAGAGCTGCTGAGTCTCTTCCAAAAGTCGTCCCTTATTCCTGACACCTGTTGGTCCATTGTCTAATTGCAAGTCACAAATTCCACTTGTTGGAGAACCCCATAAATACATGTCAATTACTCAATTCTTGATGCTTCTTTTGTGTTTTTAGATTCTCCAACGATCTCGACTGATTTCAGCCAGTCTTCAGTGACCCATTCATTCCACCCCAGACAGCTACCCCAACACCACAAGTCTCTTGCTCTGCCCAAAACAGCAGATTTAACACTTTTGTATCCACTTGGTAGTAATACAAAGTACATAAGGAAACTGAGGCATGTTACAGAAAAGCCTCACTTTGTCACAGAAGTGACAGTGACAGCCCAACTATATTGAAAAATTATATGAAATATCTGTTCCTTAGGTACTGCTCAAAGATGTTTGCACAAATCAATATACAGTAGATAAGTACAGGTGTGTTGACTGACACATACATGAATGAATAATCCATTTCCCTGGAATTCTTTCCCCATATATAATAGTCTAAAGATCTCAGTAATTAATGCAACACAATTGTGTGTTAATTATACAGCAATAAAACACAACGGGTGTCATACATTTCTATGTGTATTTTGTGTTTAAAATCCATTTAAATATTGAATTGCATATTCACAGAATTTGTTTGGAACTATTTACTCAATTTTACCTTTCCTGTAACTAGAGCTGGGCAAATAATGGATTTTTTCATTCACTGGCAATTCCAAAAAATTGAAAAAGAGTTAAATTTCAAGTCAAACCAAAAACTAATTTTTCTACATATTCAACCAATCAAAAAACTGAAACCATTTGGAGTCTGATCAAATTCAATGATTTGTTGTGCCCAACTTGAAATTTTTTGTTTCCATTTTGTGAACTACAACAGAAGCAATGGTGGTCTAGATTCATAAAATGCCTGTAGAAGAAGGTGGTGGCACTCTCCTTGTAACTTCTGGCACAGTGGGTGCTCTGGTGGGACACTCAGGTTGTATTCCCTCGTACTCCAGATACAAAGAAGGGAGCTGAACTTGGGGCTCCTATATTAGAGAAAAATATTCTAGCCACTGAGGTATGAGATATTTCTGAGGTGTGTGTGTGTGGGGGGAGGTCCTCAATCTCTCCTATTGAAGCTGTTTCTCTCTGTATAACTAATTATATTAGTCGTTGGCACAGGAACATGAACCGGGGCTTACAACACCCTATTTGTGCACCCTAACCAACAGGTTATGGAGTCGACTCCATGCATTTACCCTAGCCCAATGACCATCATCATTCATAGTGGCAATTCATTGTCATTCCTCAGTACTATATCTACACATACACACACACACACACACACACACATTTTTTTAGCCATTTATGTAGAGAAATTAAAATACAGATATTTTTTTTAAGTGGTCCCACAGAGGCTGGTTCACACAGGGACAATACAGATTGGAGCTCAGACATCCCCAGAGGGGCAGGGCCCAACCAGATGGTGGGAAACACATGGATGGGCAAAGAGTGGGACTCACCCCCTAAAGGGGAGGGGCACCCAAAACCTGAATGACATGGAGGAGCATAGAGTGGGGCTCAGACGCCTCAAAGCAGCAGGCCCCCAAACTCCTGGTTCACTGACAGGGTCCCTGACCACCGCAGGGCTGGGAGTCACTGCTGACCCATTCTCCTGCTCTCCCTGTGTGTGAAACACATTTTCACCTGGCTGTTGCCCTGAGACACAGAACTGTGAGAGGTAGGTCAGGTCATGGAGAGGTGCGGGGGGAAGTGGAGGAGAGGAGAGGAGTAGCAGCTTCATACAGGTGGGACATATATTGAGCCCACAGATCTGCACTTTTCCACTGGCTTGTGCTGATGCATCGACTAGGTCTGAGATCTGTGCTATGCCTGGTAGTGATCATTCAGATCTCAGCTAATTGTTCCACTTATAAGCAGGAGGCTTTACTGATTTAAATGCCCAGGAATCATGTGACAGTTTAGTGCCCTTCAGCTAAACATTGGGCTGAATTTCTGTTCTCATGTACACAAATGTCAACTTCCCCTGGTGCCGCACCAGTGTAAACAAGACCGGACTCTCCTCCTTTTTATATTGAACATCTGTCTTGCCCAGGATATAGCCTGCATGTGGTAGGAGCTCTTTCTCCCTAGTTTTCCATAGTTGTCTATTAACGGGACAGTCATTGGAGGCTGTAGAGAGAGCTAGAGACTAAGCTTCCCTTCAAGCTGAATATGTAAGTACAGAGCTATTTACTGCTTTTCCTAAGGCATTTTGTTAAGAGCATCATACTTTGGGGGGCAGTTCCAATATATTTTTTCTTGCAAGTGCCCCACATATCTTTGCTTAACTCTGTTCTAAATGGTACATGAGATTTTCTGGTGAACTATCAGAAAAGCACCATCCTCCATACCTGATATTCCAGCATTCTACTGTCAGTTAAATACAATCTGAACAGTAAATGATTCTGCTATGCAAACTGTTTAGCACAATACTCCTCTCTTTGATTAAAACCTGCTGTACTGATTCTCATGTTCCCCTCTTTATCCACCCAAAAACCTTAATTACAGCTAACCTAACTCCTATGGCTGTGCTCGCAGGTTCACAGGGCTGCCTTACAAACAATCAGGGACTTTTTCTTCCCTATACTTTTTGTAGTTAAAATTCTGTCAGCTCTGTTGTAGAAACCTTTGGAAAAATTCACAGAAGAAAAAACATTTCCCCACACTTTATTTGATCAGTCATTATGTGCCTGATCCAGTCAGTGTCCACTGAAGCCAATGTGAGTCTTTTCAGTAACTTAAGTTAGTTTTCACTTAACATAAGATGTCTGTATTTTAAATAAACCTTATTGAGAGTACAGGAACAAACCATCCCAATGTGCAAAAAGAATAGCAAATATGGCAGGTGACCAGCTTGGCATAACTGTGTAAACTTCTGTGAGCTTAAACACATAAAGGAAGCTTACAAGAAATGAAAACTTGGACAGATGACCAGGGAGGAGTATAAGAGTATTGCTCAACCATGCAGGGGTGTAATCAGGAAGGCCAAAACACAATTGGGCTTGCAGCTAGAAAGGAATGTGAAGGGTAACAAGAAGAGTTTCTACAGGTATTTTAGCAACAAGAAGAAGGTCAGGGAAAGTGTGGGACCCTTACTGAATGAGGGAGGCAACCTAGTGACAGATGTGGAAAAAGCTGAAGTACTCAGTACTTTTTTTGCCTCAGTCTTCACAGACAAAGGCAGCTCCCACACTGCTGCACTGGGCAGCACAGTATGGGGAGGAGGTGACCAGCCCTCTGTGGTGAAAGAACAGGTTAAGGACTATTTAGAAAAGCTGGACATGCACAAGTCCATGGGTCCAGATCTAATGCATCCGAGGGTGCTGAGGGAGTTGGCTGATGTGATTGCAGAGTCATTGGTCATTATCTTTGAAAACTCGTGGTGACTGGGGGAGATCCCAGACTATTGGAAAAAGGCAAATATAGTGCCCATATTTTAAAAAGGGAAGAAAGAGAACCCAGGGAACTACAGCCACACTTCAGTCCCCTGCAAAATCATGGAGCAGGTCCTCAATGAATGCATTTGGAAGCACTTGGAGGACAGAAAGGTGATCGGGAACAGTCAACATGGATTCACCAAGGGCAAGTCATGCCTGACCATTGACTTCTATGATGAGATAACAGGCTCTGTGGATATGGGGAAAGTGGTGGATGTGATATATCTTGACTTTAGCAAAGATTTTGATACACAGTATTTTTGCCAGCAAGTTAAAGAAGTATGGATTGGATGAATGGACTATAAGGTGGATAGAAAGCTGGCTAGATCGTCGACTCAATGGGTAGTGATCAACAGCTCGATGTTTAGTTGGCAGCCGGTATCAAGTGGAGTGCCCCAGGGGTCAGCCCTGGTGCCATTTTTTTTTCAACATCTTCATTAATGATCTGGATGATGGGATGGATTACACCCTCCGCAAGTTTGCAGATGACAGATGAGGAAATCATAAGACACTACTGAGTAGTAGATATGCTGGAGGGTAGGGATGGGGTCCAGAGAGATCTAGACAAATTGGAGGATTAGACCAAAAGAAATGTGATGAGGTTCAACCAGGACAAGTGCAGAGTCCTGCACTTAGGACAGAAGAATCCCATGCACCGCTACAGGCTGGGGACCGACTGGCTAAGAAGCAGTTCTGTAGAAAAAGACCTGGGGTTTACAGTGGACGAGAAGCTGGATATGAGTCAACAGTGTGCCCTTGTTGCCAAGAAGGTTAACAGCATATTGGGCTGCATTAGTAGGGGCATTGCCAGCAGATCGAGGGAAGTGATTATTCCCCTCTATTCGGCACTGGTGAGGCCACATCTGGAGTATTGTGTCCAGTTTTGGTTTCTCCCACTACAGAAAGGATGTGGAGAAATTGGCGAGAATCCAGCGGAGGGCAACAAAAATGATTAGGGGGCTGGGGTACATGACTTACGAGGAGAGGCTGAGGGAACTGGACTTATTTAGTCTGCAGAAGAGAAAAGTGAAGGGGAATTTTATAGCAGCCTTCAGCTACCTGAAGGGGGGTTCCAAAGAGGATGGAGCTCGGCTGTTCTCAGTGATGGCAGATGACAGAACAAGGAGTAATGGTCTCAAGTTGCAGTTGGGGAGGTCTAGATTGGATATTATTAAACACTATTTCGTTAGGAGGGTGGTGAATCGCTGGAATGGGTTACCTAGGGATGTGGTGGAATCTCCATCCTTAGAGGTTTTTAAGGCCTGGCTTGACAAATCCCTGGCTGGGATGATTTAGTTGGTGTTGGTCCTGCTTTCAGAAGGGGGCTGAACTAGATGACCTCCTGAGGTCTCTTCCAACCCCAATCTTTTTTGATTCTATGATTAAGTGGAGAAAGAATTGGGGCCCTATGTGAGGAAATCATACAGAATAATTCTTTCTTTTCTTTAATGTAAAAAGAATATGAATATAGGAAAACTGTATCTGTTCAGTTACTAAGAATTTTTTTTTTAAAAGCACCTGTGTCAGAACAAGAAGCAATGGTCTCAAGTCGCAGTGCAGGAGGTCTCGGTTGGATATTGGAAAAAAACTATTTCACTAGGATGGTGGTGAAACACTGGAATGGGTTAGCTAGGGTGGTGGTGGAATCTCCATCATTAGAGGACTTTAAGACCCAGTTTGACAAAACCCTGGCTGGGATGATTTAGTTGGGGTTGGTCCTGCTTTGTGCAGGGTATTGGACTAGATGACCTCCTGAGGCCTCTTCCTACCCTAATCTTCTATGATTCTGTGTGTCTGCCCAACTACAGTTAATGAAAATATCAGTTCATAGCTTTATATATATATATATATATACAAATTTACAGTAAGAAAATACAGGTGTGTAGACTGATAATGCATTAATGAATAGTCAGATTCTCTGGAATTCTTTCCCCCATGTTTACTAGTCTAAAAATCTCAGAAATGAATACAATAAAATCTCCTGTGTTTATAATTCAGCAATAAAACCCACCAGGTGTGATGTATTGCAGGATATTGCATATTTTGTGTTTAAAATCTATTTAAAAATTGACAGAACATAAACAGAAGTTGTTTTGAAATATTTACGTGGCTTTACCTTTACTGTAACTGGAGCTGGGTAAACAGTGGATTTTTTTTCTTCACCAGTAATTACAAAAAAATGGAAATATATTTTGTTTTGGGTTGAACCAAAACAAATGTTCGGGGAATCAAAAGTCATAATATATTTCCTCTGATCCGACTTGAAATTTTGCAGTGCCCTCCTTCTAACCCAATAATTAGGCCACTTATATGGGAGACCCAGATTCAACGTCCTCCTTTTTCTTGATAGGGAAAAGGTATTTTAACAGGTATCGAGCATCTTTCAGATGTGTGCCCTAACCACTCAGCTATGGGATGTGCTGTTGTAAGGTTTCGTCAAGCTCTCCTATGCCATTGTGGTTAAATAATTAAATGGTCTTTGGAGCAGTAATTTGAATTGGGTCTCACATATCCTAGGTAAATGCTCCAAGCTCTAGAGCAATTCTCATGCTTTTCTTCCTAGTATCATTCATAATGGCACTTCATTGTCATCTATCTATCTATCTATCTGTCTATCTATCCACCCTTTTTGTGTAGAAAAGTGAAGATTTTATTTTAGTGGTATTTACCTTCATTTTGAATTTTCCCATTTTCAGAGGTGTAAGTTTATGCCACCTTAACACCTTCAGTTATTTTGTATTCTGGCTCATACATATGCAGGATGGACAGAGGTTCAACCCTCCCAGCTCATGCCGGGGAGAAGGGAGAACAACTGAAACCCATGTAGTGGGGCTAGGCATTCAGGAGGTAACAATATTGACCTTTGAGATCTACTCATGCAAAGTGCTAGGTAGGTATTATTATTACTATTCTTTAGAAAAATAAGTTCTTCAAAAATACAATTGACAAAGGAGAGAGCCTACATTTCTACATTATTCTAGGCTGGATTTAAATCAGAAAATGCACCAATATTTGCATTTCTATTTATAGTTTCCAGTTGATTTCAAGTCACATGAGACATGCTGATGGACAACAGCTCTGATCATTAGTAAGATAACCCTAGTATTGTGCCTCGGGCATTTGGCTTAGTGCTTCAGCGCAGGTTAGCTACAGGTGTAGTTGCTTCAGCTTTAATCTCCGTGCATGTTCCCTTCACTTGCACATTCTCCATTAAAAATGTCTTTGTTAAAACAGACCTCATCTGGCAATTGGTTTCACATAGACAGATCTCTGCACTGACGTTGGCTCCAGTTGACTTCAATAGGGCTCCATAAGCAAAGGGGTCCAACTGCAGAATCGGGGTCCCCATTTGAAGGCAATGTGTTCCAACTGAAATGTCTGTTATTCCTTTGCAGAGTCAATGCCAGCTGAAAAGGGTAAGTTGGGTTGGGTTTGTGAGCTCTTCCTTTATGGCACAGGAGGTCTCTGATTTAGTTGGTGTTGGTCCTGCTTTGAGCAGGCGGTTGGAGTAGATGACCTCCTGAGGTCCCTTCCAACCCTGATATTCTATGATTCTATGATTTTATTCACTGTCCATGAGGTGCTGCTTCCATCTATTTCCCTGTCCCTCCCTCAACGAAGTATCACTCTGCAGACTTTTCATTACACTCCTGGTGGGTCTCGTGGCTCATGTACAAGAGGGATAATTAGCAACTCGTGTTTTGTCCTAATCCTAGAATAAGGCCTAATATAATAGGAGCTGGAGTCCAAATCCAAAGTACTTTCCATAATGAAGAAGTGCCACATAGCACTGAACATAGAATCATAGAAATGTGAACCAGGAAGGGACCTCAAGAAGTCCTACAATTAATTCCTCCACGTTGAGTCAGGACCACGTAAACCTAGACCATCTCTGACAGGTGTCTAACCTGTTCCTAAAAACCTCCAATCATAGAGATTCCGCAACCTCCCTTTGATGCCTATTCCACAGCTTGACTATCCCGATAGTTAGAAAGTTTTTCCTAATATCTAGCCAAGATTTCCCTTGCTGAAGATTAAGACCATTACTTCTTGTCCTACCTTCAAGGACAAGAAATGGAGAACAATCGATCACTATCCTCTTAATAGCAGTCTCTAACATATCTGAAGACTGTTATTAGAGCCTCCCCTCAGTCTTTTCTCAAAACTAAACATGCCCCGTTTTATTGACCTTTCCTCATTGGTCATGTTTTCTAAACTTCTGATCAATTTTGTTACTTTCCTCTAGACTCTCTCAAATTTGTTCACATCTTTTTTTTAAAGTGCAACACTCAAAACTGGTCACAGTCCTCCAGCTGAGGCCTCCACAGGGCCAAATAGAGTGGAACAGGTTCCTTTTGTGTCATATATGGCATTCCTGTTAATATAGCCCAGAATTATATCTGCCTTTTTTACCACAGAATATTGTTGGCTCGTTTTGAACTTGTGATCCATTATAATCCCCAGATCCTTTTCAGGAGTACTGCCACCTAGTCAGTATTTCCACATTAAGCCTATGTGCATTTGACTTTTCCTTCCTAAGTGCAGTACTTTGCAATTGTCTATTGAATTTCATCTTGTTGATTTCAGACCAATTCTGCAATTTATCCAGGTCATTTTGAATTCTAATCCTGCCCTCCAAAATGCTGGCAACCCCTCCCAGATTGTTGTCATCTGAAAATTTTGTAATTGTACACTCCACTCCATTATCTAAGTAATTAATTAAAATATTGAATAGTATCAGACCCAGAACTCACCGGGCAGGACTCCACCAGATATGCCCTCCCATTTTGACAGCAAATCATTGATAACTACTCCTTGAGTAGAGTTTTTGAATCAGTTTTGAATAATCCCTCTATAATATGGATGAATGTAGATCCTCTGAAATGCACTATTAAATATTTCATATTTTGTAATTACAGCAGAATTAACTTCTAGGGCATTAACTTCTCTTCTGCAGCTAAAGAAGGTTGCACAGTCTCGTAGGCCCCTCCTACCCATATCACCTGGTACAGGGGTAGTCAATAAGTGGAGAGCAGGCCAAATCTGGACTGCCAGATGCTTTTGAACAGACTTCAAAATATTTTTATTTTATTTATTATTATTGGGGTTTTTAATTATTTTTTCTGGAGTCTGAACCTTGACTAGACCTTGGCCAAGAAATGTGGACTTTGAAAAAAATAATTGACTATCCCTGATTCCTGGTACCCTTAGCACAGTCTGTGACTCCTCTAAAGTCTCTCACCCTTTTCCTTCCAATAGCCTCACTCTTCCTTCCCTTAGCTTCTTCTCTCTGTCTCTTCCTCTCCCTCCCTCTGAACCGCACCCACAGAATTCTAACACAGCCACTACTCCTGATTCCACCCCAAAGTAGCTGTCTCTAGTCACACTTTGTCTTCCCTGGGAAAAGGAGATGTGTTAGAAAGTGTGTGAATTAACATATTTAACGAACACTTTGTTAAATTCAACAAAGCAGCTAGTGTTGACGAAGCCAAACAGGTTTGCAAAAATATTAGCTGGTTGTGATTAACTCTAGGTGTTACCTACAGACCTTCCACCATTTCTTAGGCCCTCAGCAGTTCCCCTAGGTGAGTGTCTACTTCCACCTTTTTGCAGCTTTCCCTTCACTAGAAAAAGGACCCTTTTCTCATATAAATTCAACTCAAAACAGATAAGGGGTGCTGCAGGCTCTAGAGTTCCTCCCTCATGTGGGATCAACTGTGAATTTCCTCTTCAGACATGGCACTGGGTGGAAATTCCAAACTTACAGACAAATTCCTGGTAAACCAAGTCTGATTTGCAGTCAGCTAGAAAAAGATTGTAAACAAAATTAAATTATATTATCAAGTCTCAATTTTACTTCTCAAAATCTGAGCAGACAGTTACAGAAAAGAGGGTCGAAAACCAACTTACATCCTCAGTGTGCAAATGCTAGAGACTGAACTTTGTCCATCTACCTCCACTGTCCTCTATGATTGTCCCCGCCCGAACCAGATCCAGGTTTCATTGTCTCTGTGTCCAGATTTATCAGTGTATTAGTGTATCTCCCAGGGAGACAAAGTGGGTGAGGTAATATTTTTCACACACCTTGTCTCTCTAATATATCTTATCTCTAATATCCTGGGACCAACACAGCTACAATAACACTGAAAAGCTGTGTGTGGCTCGAAAGCTTGTCTCACTCCCCATAAGAAATTGGTCCAATAAAACATATTACCTCACACACCCTTGTCTCTTTATCTTCTAGGGAGTCCATTTCACTCACCCTAACTGCTTGTCCCGGTGGGAAAGGTGACTGCCAGGGCCCTCAAAGTTAATAGACTGGGTGATTGTCACTATTTGCATGGATGTGCCATTGTGTCTTAATGGTCTATGCTCCTGGATTACTATAGGTCTGTCCTGTTGCCTGGGAACCTCTGTTTCTCCCAGAGCAAAGCTGGTTTTCAGAGATCCTACCTACCTCCTCCTCTTTTGGTTTGTAGACAATATGAATATACTTTCCAGCATGAAAGCTGGACATGTGTATCGGCCACTTATCTAGAATATGATTAATAAATAGTAGTTCATCATTACAGCATCACACTAGGGTCTTTGTCCACATGAGGTACTTGGGGTGATGTTAATGAAAGCCTGCCAGGTAACACATTTTATACCACGTCTCATATTCCCAACACAAGCAAAGCCTAAGGGCCAAGTTCTGCCAGTGGAGCATCTTGCAGCATAAGGGTGGCATGGTCTGTCCCTAAACAAACATTGTTTTTTCTGTCAAACCAAAGTTCACCATCAGGATGTTCCACGGAAAGTACTGTGCTTCCAGCAGAATCTGTGAACAGAAAAGAACAAACGCTTATAAATCTAACCTTGGTTTATAATTCAGGGAATTGTCTGACAACAGGTGCTGACTGGATTCATCCGGCTTTAACAGTTTGTGATCCGTTCTTCAAGGGAAAATGAAGTCATCTATATTCTAAAATGGCAACATGTGCCAGCTTTCTTCCCCCTTTATGCCACTGTGCTTCTTGTTTTCTTGAAAGCCTGAGCCTTTATTTCATTTGCCTAATAATTGTGATTGTGGTTTCAGCAAACAAACAAATACACACACACACACACACACACACAACCTAGAATCATTTTCTACATTGTAAATGGAAAAAAACATTTCTGGAGCAGAAAAATAAATCTCTGCAATGTATATTTTCAGAAAGGGCAGACCATATTTTTGTTTTGTTCTACAGAAAACATGGACTTTCCTAAACTGGTCCTGGATGACAAGATTCTCATGGACATTCTTGTTCTTGCCCTCATGCTCATAGCCATTGGGATTGCTTTCCTCATTTATCATCGCAAAGGTATGGAAACCTTACTTCTGCATTGCCTCACTTTCTCTGTACTTATGCTAATCTTGCAGCTCTTACTCAGTCCTTGACATCAAGGGGAATTTTGTGGTTTAGAGGCTGCAGCTTTTGATACACAGCTTGCCAGTTTTACAAAGGATTATCAGAGACGTGATCCAGAATTTGAATCCAAACTTCCAGTTGCTCCCACACAAACATTTGTGGGTTTGGATCCAGTGTTTTCACTTTTGGGCTATGAAATTTGGCTCTGATCTAGATACCAATCACTGAGTTCTTGTGTTTGGTTATTTGTTTAAAACTCCCTAACAATAGGATATGTTGATTTGTAATACTCCAGCGGTCAAAGTAGTGACTAACTGCTAAGCTATTTTTATCCAAATGTCATAAATTATCTGTCTTTCATATTATGGAAACAGAAGTACAGAATCCAGAAAAGGTGCTTACTCATACTGCAGCTTGCTGTATGTTCTGGCAAGTGGAACATATTTGTTTATATGGAGAAGAAGGGGAATAAGACAAAATATTTAGGATGACCAATAATTTCACAGATTAATAAGGAAATGATTTTTTTTAAAAAAAATTGTGTTAGAAACTGTAACTAGCCCATTTAATTAACACTTTTTTAAACTGCACATAGCAACTAGTGTAGACTGAGTCAGACATATCTAAGAACATGTTAACAGGTCATGATTAGCCCTAGAGTAAACATGGCTTTTTTGTCTACAGTAACGTAGACAAACGTGTTACAGTAGCTGTAATGTGTTAATTAAACTCTTTCCCCCAGTGTGCCAAAGCTAAGAGTGAGACTCTGCCAGTGGTGCTTCTTGTGGAGTAAGGGACTACCCCATATGAGTGATGTGTAAAGGATTAGGCCTATTTGATAACACTCTCCTCCTATTGGACTAAGCTTTGTTCTTCTGGGGCAGCACACTCTCTGAGGTTAATTTGCTGGCGCTTTCTCAAGGAACCCAGGGAAGCTACTTCTCAGTTGGGGTAGTTTGTTTAATTGAGCCTTCTTAACATAACCAAACCCTTGCATGCTCTTACTTCAAAGTCTGCACAAGCATAGTAGTCCTTTCCCCCAAATTCATGTCTCACACCCGTAATTCCAGTCACAGATTTCCTGGCTCTTACCTCAGACCATCAGCAATACAGAGCTCCCAGGTAGTCCTCCTCTTTTCTGTTTACTTTTCTGGTGCAGTTCCCCTCAGCAGTAACTAGTAGCAGTCCCTCAGGACTGCCTCTGGCCCCTCAAGTTCCTGGGAGTGTTGGAGTTCCTTTTCGTCCACCCCTTCCTGCTGCTCTCTTTATTTAAGGGTCAGCTAATAAAGTTCTCCTCTCAGCTGCAATGGGCAAGGCTACTCACACAGCCAGACCAGGCCAGCTCCAGGCCACTGACCCCAAAGGAACAGTACCCTTATATCTCCACAGGTGGCAAAATCTAACTCTAAACAAATGTGGACTTGTATGAAAGCAAAGTTAACCATATGGAAGTTCATGTGTAAAAGACAGCACTTCTGTTAATGCTCATGAACAGCAAAGAGTCAGGACTTGTCTGAATCTAGCCTTGAATTCTGTTTCAGAGAAGTGTTTGAGAACAGGTTCTAGTCATCCAGTTCACAAGTTGTTCAGCAGGAGACATGGAGCTACAGAGGTCCCGGTGCAGCAACATTACCTGTCCTTTCTTTCCCCTGAGGCCAAAGTGCTGTTTTATGCAGATGTTGGAGTCTATAGTTGATATCCGATCACCACTAATAATTGTCATATCTGTTTTTAAATGTTGGGGACGGCATTCAAGGACACATGCCACACTCTGAGGTTTGTTTAGATTGGGATCTCTTTGGGCAGGGATTGTCTCTTACTATGTGTCTGTTCAGCAGCCAGCACAGTGCAGCCACTGGTCTGGTTTGGTCTATGGACTAGGAATTTTTCTAAAGAAGCTCTCTGGCTCGTGTTATACAGGAGGCCAGATGAGGTGATCACAATGGTCCCTTCTGGACTTAGACGTTCATAGATTCATAGAATCCAAGTGCTACTATGAAATGGGGCTGTGAAAATCCACCCAAATTTGGTCACATTTTAAGTCTCTGAAAAATTTCATTTTCCACACGCTCGGTAGAGATTTTTTTGAATGTAACCACTAAAATCTTCAGAGATTCTATCCTCACTGAGCATGCTCCATCCCCTCACAGCACTTAATGTGGATCAGACTGTGCATGCACTATCTCCACAGAGATACGGAGCACTCTCCAAGCCCAGGGCTGAGGAGTTTCCATGTTGTTGTTGATCCTAGCTGCTAGAAGCTAGAGCTCTGGTTCTAGTACAGCAAACCTGGTGCACTGCCCAAGAACTGGGGGAAGGTTAAGCTGGCATGAAATGTTGTCCAAATAGAGATGTTCCTGCAGCATATTTTTATTTTAACAAGTTGGCATTTTCTGATTTGAAAAATATCCCCTTGGAAAATTTCAGACCGATTCTACCACCTACACCTGATTTGCACTCACACACTGAGCCTACAGAAACCACTCCAGAATTATTAAATGTTACATGACCTATTGCTCTGAGAATTCCTTCTTCACTTAGCCCTCACTAAGCCCTGGCGATCACTGTCAAATTGTCACCAGACTACTGACAGTCCCCATGACAAGAAGATCCCTGTGCCCTGCTACTGACAGCCTACACAATGCAGCACTGAAATGAGGCAAAATGGGTCTCTCAAGGTACACATGCCTCTCTCCTCAGACCACAGTTTCAGCTGCTTCAACTACCCCCTCCCCCAAACAGCTGCACCCCACACAGCGAACACAGCTGGTGAGCATGCAGACCAGTGAGCATACAGTTCAAATCTGTGGAGCACAATACAAGCAATAGCAAATTCTTGTAGAACTTCCTAACATATACTTATTATTCCACCCACAACCCCTTACTTTATCATTCCCAATGGTTATTAATGCTCCAAGGGGCAGAGTTAATATTGTATTGCAGAGATGGGGCATCTTAACTTTGTATTTCCTGGTTTTCATAGGTTACATTTAGCCACTCTCTGCTTTGAGCAGGGGGTTGAACTAGATTACCTCCTGAGGTCTCTTGCAACCCTAATCTTCTAGGATTCTACGATTCTGTGATTATGGAAGGGCATAAGGCACCACGGGGCAACCTTAACTCTTCAGTAACAATGTATTTGCGTATTTAATAATAATTACAATAATACCAAATGAGAGGAAAAAAGAAAATGGTGTTGTATTGTGTTCCTTGCTTTCTGCAAAGTCCAAGAGTTACTTATTTGTTGCATTTGTCAAATAGTTATAATCATGGGTTAGCCTAAAACAAACAAAAACACCCGGAACAACGTAAAAATTATTCTCTATGTTTAATATAGAAAGGTATTCCTAGAGCTATGCAAATATATATTACAGACTTTGAGCAACTACAGGGGATTCTTTTGCCTTGTTCACCAGAAAACATAGAGCCGTCTAAACTGCTGCTAGCTGAGATCATTCTCCTGACCATTGCTGTAATTTCCCTCTTCGCTCTCATCGTCATCGGAACCATCTTCCTCACTTACCGTTGCTCAGGTATGGAACCAGATTTTCTCTCTCTCTTACACACACACATACACTTGTGGGTGGTGGATCCAGCGATTTCGTTCAGCTCATTACAGAGACATTGGTCTCACTGGGAGGACCATCTGCTTTGCTGAGTTTATACTTTAAGAATCTTTTGCATTCAAATGAATACCGTGTATTTCTTGAATTTCTCTCACATTTTAAGTATTTCTTAGTGGCCGAACTGTTAAATAGCTAAATTGAGTCAGTAGTGGTCTCTCTGGGCCACCTTTTAAATAGTCTATTGATTTGCTTCCACATTCTCTAGAGAGATAAATCCTTCCAAAGATTGTCAGAAAGAGAGTTTCCTTTGTAACCATATTCTGAACCAGAATTTAAAATCTGAAAGTGTATCAATATTTCAATCTCTACATGTAATTTTCAGTTGAACCCACTTCAGGGCAGATGTATGGAGATAGGAAACATAAGAGTTATGACAGCACACCAAGCCATTAGTAACCCCATCCCACTATCGTGTCCCTCACACTTCTCTTGATGCTTGAGGGCATGTTAGTGGCAGCCATTTGTCCTTGGGCTTTGATCTCCTTCCAGCTCTGTGTTTGCATGTTCCATCCATTCACCCAGTTCCATCCATTCACCGCAAATAATTCACCTTAAAATGCCTTTGTTAACTCAAAGACCCAGTCCTGCAGGTTGTTGTGGAGATGGACTCCTGTGCCCAGGCAGAATTCAGTGGGGCTCCCCAGGTTCAAGATCTGTTTGAGCAGATTCTATCTCAGGTTCATGGCCGTGTTTGGAAAGCAATGTGCACTCAATGAAATGCCTGTTATTCCTTTGCAGATTCATCACAAACTTCTCTGGGTAAGTTGGGTTGGGATTCTAAACTCTTCCCATCTAACACAGGGTGTCTCTATGCTGGAAATATGCACCCATTGTGGGTTATTGCTTCCATCTACCTCCCTGCCCCTTCCTCAAAAGTGTCTATCACTCAACAGGCTTTTCATGAATGTTCAATTAATTGATATAAGCCAAACTGAAATAAGCCTGGTTTAAACTGAAATAAGTCACTTAGGGTACATCTACACTACACGGGGGAGTCGATTTAAGATACGCAAATTCAGCTACGTGAATAGCGTAGCTGAATTCGGCGTATCGCAGCCGACTTACCCCGTTGTGAGGACGGCGGCAAAATCGACTTCTGCGGCTCTCTGTCGGCGGCGCTTACTACCACCTCCGCTGGTGGAGTAAGAGCGCCGATTGGGGGATCGATTGTCGCGTCCCGACGGGACGCGATAAATCGATCCCCGACAGGTCGATTTCTACCCGCCGATTCAGGCGGTTAGTATAGACCTAGCCTTAGTTTTTATCTATGCTGGAAATGCCACAGCTGTACAGATTTAGGGTAGACTGAATTCTTCCATTGACCTAGCCCTGTCTACATGGAGACTAGGGTTGGCTTAACTTCGCTGCTCAGTGTTGTGGGTTTTTCACACCCCTGAGTGACATAGTTAAGCCAACTTAATTTTCTAGTGTAGACGAGGCCATAGTCTTTTGCACCAGTTTAAAATCATAAATTATGTTAAATTGGAGTAACTCTGCATGTAGACAGTTGGTGACCTGTGCTTCATGGGATATGGAGCTAACTGGGTCTTAGCATGGCCCACCCCTCCTTCCTCATTATGCCCTAGTATTGCTTTATGTAGGGCATGAGATACTTCATATCTGATCACCGCAAATAATTCACCAATTGATTTTAAAATGGGAAGAAAATGCAATATTATGTGACATATATTGTGGTTTATTTATATTATGGACTACTTGGGGCAGGACTGTCTCATGCTATGTGACTGTACAGCGCCAGACCAATGGAGTCCTTATCACAGCTGGAGGCCTATGTGCAATACAATAATAATAATTAATAATTGTTAATTAATAACTAATAATTGATACAAACTGTTGTTATATGCTATTCTCCTTGTTTTCTTAACAACTCATGACTACTTTTTTTGTTTCAGTTGTCAGATAATTGTAATTGTAGTCAAAGCCAACACAGATAACCCAGAGCCACCTAGAATTATTCTATGTTCAAAATGAAAAGACATTTCTAAAGCAGGGAAAATATGATGGAGATTTTCACTAACTACAGGGCGTATTTTCTGTGTTGTTCCAAAGGACACCTGGACATGCCCAAACTGGTCCTACTCTTCAGCATTCTCCTTGCCGTTGCGACTGTTTCCCTCTTCATCCTCATCCCGTTCCTCATTTACTATCGTTGCTGCTTAGGTATGAAAATCTTACTTCTACTTTTCAAAACTGAGCCATATTCATAAAGCAGATTTACTAATACAAAAACAAACCCCTGCAGTCCTTACTGAGACTGACATCAAGGGGAAATTCCCCTGAGTCAGGACTGCGGCGTTTGACCTGTAAACTTGTGCCAAGGCAAGCTGGGTAACTAACCATTTCACACATTTTATGTCGTTGCAAAGAGGCTCACAGCCAACCTAGACACACACTTATATTCTTTGTCTACACATTGCCTTGTGTTATATTGGTACAGAAGAGATAGCAGAGAACCACTGCAAACCTGGCCCCTTAGAATCTGTCCTGTACTAAATTCCCTGCCCTTCCAGGCAAATTCCTTTGAATAATATAGAGTTCCTGTATAATGAAAAACTAAACCTCCCTCTTACTATCAAAGGTGGGCACGTTTTAGGCTCTAGGGTTTTAAGTAGTGCATAAGTGCCAAAGTATATGTAGTGTTCATATATTCTCTTTAACTTTGCTTCTAGAAAACAGAAAAAGGAATGCTGCAGGAGGTAATACATGGGACAGATTGATGTAAATTTTTGGCAAGTGTATATATTGCTTGTAACAAATGTCACATATTTGAGTGTATGTCAATAGTATATATTTTCATATATAATTAATATTATTTTCTTCATGCCTTTTGTATATAGGGGACTGTAATGGGGAGATTAACAAGGGGAAAGTATTGAGAGCCAGAGGTGGGAGAGACTGATTGGATGAGGACCTGGGGAGGGCAAAACTGGGAAGGGCAAAAACTGGGCAAGGAGACAAGGATTGGGAACCAATGGGGGCAAGGGAGACAGATCTGATGAGGAGCTTGGTTGTGGTGGAGAAGTGTGATTGTAGGTGGATGTAGCAGTTCCAACCCTTCTGGTGACTCACGTAGGTGTGTATATGATGCCATATGGTGGAATTTCTGCTTTTTGTTTTGCTTGCTTTTTCAAAAAAACTAGGAAATTACACGCACAAGACCTGCATTAAAAGACCAAAATTTTTGCAAATTCAAGCACACAAAAGTTAGGAAATGAGAGAATTAAATTTGCCTGGGTAACCTTAATTTGGCCTTCTTGTACAAAAGCATTATGATACTCTTTAAAATATTCTATTCCCCCCCCCCCCAGCGGATCCTTGCCTGGTTTGTTGTTGAGTGCTCAGTGATTCAGGGTGTAGTGAGTAATGCTGTTGTCTGTAGGTCCCAGCTGTTGTCTGTAGGTCTCATTTGCTGCAAAAGTTGGAGGGGGATGCATGAACAAGACAGGGGATTACAGAAAGAGAAGGATGGTCTCCTCATTAAGGCAGTTGAATGCTGTCCAGGACAATTGTATTCTATCCCTGCCTCTGCCTCACAGTTCCTGTGCAATGTCGGGCATACCTGCTTTGCATCCTCCCACAGGCTACACATCAGACCCAAGATACCTAGTTCTGTGCTTCCCTCTTAGGCCTTAGGGTAGCTCCTAGCTAGGAGTAACTTGGCTGCACATTCTGAGAAGGGCTCAGCATGTGTTGGGTGCAGGGAATCACATAGCAGCTTCTTCATTAATTCAGGGTTAGGTTCTTTTGAGTGCTTATCCTACTCCTCACCCAACACTGCACCTGGGCTGGACCTGACCTTGGGAATTCTCTGGGGTAAAGGCAAACTTTTAAGATAAAACAAGTGTTTGTTATTGTAAATGTCTCAGTTCAAGACAACTGAACATTTATTTTCCCTCATGGTCCAAGCAAGGGACCCACTGTAGGCTCCCAGCTCCCCAGCCGTCTCTTGGGCAGAGACCTGTATCTCTCCCTCTACACTTGCGGTATTTCCAGGCTGCACAGCTCCCTGCCTACACTCTGAATTCCACAGCAAGTCAGGCTGCCTCAACAGGCCTGCTTTGCCTTCTGCTCAGAGGCAATAAATAGTGTAATTGACACAGGTAAGTTACCACTCAGCTTTCTAAGGAAGCACATTCATTCACAAAGAAAACATTTACACAATACAAGAACCTTCACACATGCTAATAAGCTTACTGAGTGACTCAGTTAAACAGACCTAACCCATGGTGTACATAGTGCTATGTCAATGGAATGTTTTCTCCTGTTGATGTAGTTACCTCCTCTCAAAAAAAGAGGAGTACCTACACCGACAGGAGAAGCCCTCCTGTCCGTGTAGGTAGCTGATGTGTTACAGATTTTAAGGGCTGGTCCCCACTTAGTCCGGACTTCGGACTAAGGTACGCAAATTCAGCTACGTTATTAACGTACCTTAGTCCGAACTTACCGCGGTCCAGACGCGGCCGGAAGTCTCCCCCCGTCGACGCCGCGTACTCCTCTCGGCGAGCTGGAGTACCGGCGCCGACTGTGAGCACTTCCGGGATCGATCCCAGAACATTGATGGCGTGCCGCCGGACCAGCCGGTAAGTGAAGACTAGGCCAAAGTGTAGATCTGTCCTTGGTGTTGTTTCTGCAGGAAATTATCATATCTGCCACAGTCCTCAGGAGGTATAAAACAAGGTGGTACTAGTAATGTGAGAATAGCAACACCAGTTCACTCCAGCTGAGATGCTGGTCCATATATAATTGCAAAAGGTTATTTCTGGGGACAATATGAAAGAGCTGCAATGAATACTTTATATGGATTTTCAGTGCTCATTAAACATTCTCACCTTCCCTATGTTGTTTTGTTTGCTTTTAAGGGAGATGTGATAATGGAGAGGAAGGTAAAGATCACTACGCTATATTTCAAACGTTTACTATTTAAAAGACATATGGGAAAAGCTAAGAAACTGACACATTCTGCTTTTCTCATAGCGTCATGGAGAGATCATTTTGCATTCCATAGATTTCAACAAAACCAATCCAAAACATTTCATTTTTCAGCAGTTTAAAATAGGTCGATGTTGTTCATGGTGCAGACCATTTTTTAATAGAGACTGTGATGGGTTGGATAACAGAAACCCCCTTGTGAACTGCCACCTGATGTGCTGAAACTACCTCTGAGCCCATTTTCCCTGGCAGCTTGGGTCTTCAGTGCTCTGCCTGGTTTGAGCCAGATGTTCTAGCCTGCTACAAACACAGACCCAAGTCTGAACCATGTCCCCCAAAAGCTGCAGGCTTAAATTAAAACACTCAGATACCCAACTCCCAATGGGGTCCAAACCCCAAACAAATCTGCTTTACCCTCTATAAAGCTTATACAGGATAAATTCATAAATTGTTCGCCCTCTATAACACTGATAGAGAGGCATGTACAGCTATCCCCCCCCCCCAGGAATTAATAAGTAAAAAGTGATTTTATTAAATACAAAAAGTAGGATATAAGAGGTTCCAAGTAATAACAGACAGAACAAAGTGAATTACCAAGCAAAATAAAATAAAACACGCAAGTCTAAGCCTAATACAGTAAGAAAGTGATTACAGAAGAAATCTCACCCTCAGAGATATTCCAGTAAACTTCTTTTACAGACTAGTCTCCTTCTAGTCTGGGTCCAGCAATCACTCACACCCCTGTAGTTACTGTCCTTTGTATCAGTCTCTTGAGCCAGCTGAAGATAAAATGTAGGGGTATCCAGTGGTTTATATAGTTTCTCTCCTGGAAACCCCCCTCTCCCCCTGTGTAGAACCCAGCTACAAAATGGAGTTTTGGAGTCACATCGGCAAGTCACATGTCCATGCGTGACTTAGTTTTCTACAGGACATTCCTAGGAAATCTCAGATGTGGATTGGCATCTATCAAGGTCTATTGTCAGGTTAAGTGTTTCTTGATTGGGCACTTACTGAGAATAGTCTTTTCTCAAGAAGCTGACCAAATGCTTCACGAGGCTACTTAAAATCAAACAAGCACACAGCCAATATTCATAACTTCAAATACAAAAATGATACATGCATACAAATAGGATGAATACATGCAGAAGAACATAACTTTTGCAAAGATGTGTTACATGGCATATCTAGCATAAAAAATATTCCAATTATGTCATATTTACATGCATAAGCATATTTCTATAAAACATTATGGGGTGCAACGTCACAGTGACATTGTATGATTCCCCTCTCATTCATGAGCACACAGACCCAGACTCCCCTCCCACTGACAATCACACAAACCATGTTCTCCCCACCCTCACACCGCATAAACAACTGCATAACAGCCCTGGGGCAGCCACTCAGCTGCTTACATGGAAGAGTAGTCTTGGGAAAGTATTATGTTTTTAGCTGTTCTTAATGTTCTTTATTTTTATTTTGGATGTTCTTTTGGCGGAGAGGGTTGGATTTTTTTTTGTTTAGTTTTTTAGTGGTGTGGGGGACCCACTGTGTGATTCCGTGATTCCATTCTTCATTTAATTTCTACTGCCATCTATTCTGATCTCAAGGCAGATTTTTTTCTATAAGTATCAGAATATTGATTTTTTTCTATAATGTAGCAAATATTTAATATATCACTGACTTTTTTTGATTTGGTGCTTTTTAAACTCAAAAATTGATTGATTTTAGGAATTAAACTTCTTACACGGTTTTTAAATTGAATTCAGTGCCCAACATCTTGCGATGTAAGTGCCAGCATTATCCACAATCAGCAAAACTTAATTCTGCCTCCAGCTATCCCCAAGAACTGGAAGACAGAATTCATGCAACTGAAAAACTCAGTCAACAAGAATTTTGAAAACTAAATGGATTCTTCTTCCATGGCACCAAGCATAGAATCTGGCAGACCCATGGAGCTGAAGGCCCTCCACTGATCATCCTCTGACTAGAGATAGTCAGAATTTTTCATCACAATGATTTTGTGATAAAAATGTCATTTTCTCCCAAATTTAGGCTCATCTCCCTAGTGTTAGACTCCACTTCAATCCACAGAACCCCCACTTGGCTGCCCCCTAGTCCTGTAGACACCTAAACTCACGCAGCTCCTACATTTCCAACAATTCTCTCAGCACTGACGTTTCTGCCAATTAGCATGTGCATAACTGCCTCTTTCTAGGTGTTCAGATGCTTGTCTCCCACCTGAGCCCCAGCCCCAAACATTTTTCAAAGAAGAACTTCAGTATGGAAGGATAAGACCTACAGTAATTATATATTAGCAATTACTTCCCTAAGATTCATTCAAAAGGAAGAGCGGCAAATGTATCCCTGCTCTTTGTAACCTATGCTAGCTGGACTCATACTAATGAATGACTCATTTGGATTTCCAATAAAGAGACTCTTCTTTTTTCTTTCTCTGCAGGTAATGCACTCCGCTGCTCATCTGACTCTGGAAGTGTCTCAGGAAACAAAAAGACTGAAAGAGAGGATAATTTATAACACACTTCCTGTTTTCTTCCTCATAGAAACACTCTCATACCTGAGTATGGCATGGAGGGGATATGGAGATTACAATGTCCTTAGCTTATTGATTCATGTTGTTTCCAGTTTTTCTGTTTGCCAAGGCAAAGGCCCTCATCTCAGATGAGATTTCTGACATGATCAAATTTCTTAGGGGTGGTCTAGACTGAAAAGTTATGTTTGGATTGCTATATCTCTCAGGGGTGTGAAAAATCCACACCCCTGAGTGATGTAGGTAAGTCGAGCTAACCCCTCGTGTAGACAGCATTGGTCAATGGAAGAATTCTTCTGTTGGCCTAGCTACCATTTCTCAAGGAGGTGGATTAACCACAGTGCCAGGAGTACTTCAGCAGTTGTGCCACTGTAGCATTTTAATTATAAACATGGCCTTAGACACTGCTTGCTGGCTGTTTGTGGATATTTCTGTTTATGCACATCTATTTCCCCAGTGACTCTTGCTTCTGAAAACTCCTCCCCTGAGATGTTCACCTAAATAACACATACATTACCAGGATGCTTCTGCCTGTTTCTTTTTTAAAAAATACCTCTACAAATACCTTATCAAAGTCTTTTTATTGGCCTGATATTTGGCCCACATGTGCCCCAGTGTAACCTCCTTCAGTGAACCGGTGTTGTCAGTGCCTGCACCACTTGGAGTTGGCTAGATCTTCACCCGCTGCTGTTAAAAGGCTCTGAGGTCACCTTAATGGGATGGTTTGATAGGGTGACCATAGGTCCCATTTTGGCTGGGACAGTCCCCTTTTTACACTCTGTCCCAGCTGTCCCAACGTTTTTGGTAAACTGGGCATTTGTCCTGTTTGCTCTTGCCAACTGATCAGGAGGAGAAGAAAGAGGGCGATAAAGCTATTAGTAACTGAGGGAACAGGGAAGCAGGGGCAGTGTCCTGGCAGTGTCACACATAAGGAAGTCCAGGTAGCCAGAGACATGTGTGGATCTGCAGGCTGTCACACAACAAGCAGCTGCAGGGATGCAGAGTCCAATGCTTGCTTGGTTTTGTCCTGGCCCTGCCAAGGGTTGGGGTCAAGAGGCTGTGCTGGTATTTGGATTTGTAGGATTTTGTCATTACGTTTCACTAAATACAAACAGGAAAGTTAGATAAGAAACATACAAAGTGTTGCTGGAAGGTTGCAACATAACACAACTTTATTTCTTAAAATTCAGAATCTTAAAGTGCAGTAACCAAACACACAGATAAAGCAGACTGCTCCCTAAGGTAGAGACCCAACTCACCCCACCTAGCTCTAGATTTTCCCAGAATGACACTTGTTGGAATTAAAATTTTATTTTTTATAGTTTTGACAGATAATATTGATATTTCTTTTTTAAGCATTGTCTTAAAATCGCTTTACTTTTTCACAGTTGCAGGAAAATAATGCATTTAATGATAGTATATGGTGAGATTGAAAAAGGTAAAGTTTTCTAAACACAAATTGTTAACATGATTTGTCAAAATATCCTTAAATCAAACTCTAAGAAGTTTTTAAGCAGCATTTTTTTTACTTTGCCTATCTGTTAGTTTTGATTATGATCAATGAAATTTCTGTTCTCATTTGCCTGCATAGGGTGAAATTGATATTTACTGTTACTGATAAAAATCTGATCTTTCCAAGCCTATAAATACACCACATTTGTAAGGTGACACCTTTATGGAAGTTGAAAAAAAACTTTTAGGAGAAATAAAAGGTCTGAAAACACCATCATCAGAGTCAAACACTTTGAGAGAGATCAGAAGCAGCATTTTTTCTATGCCAGATAACTTCTTCTGGAGCATGAGTTTTTCTCTTGGTTTGGTACTGAGAAATTCTACAGCTTTTGGCTTCTGAAGTTGTTCTTAATTAGAGCTGATTGAAATATTTCAAACAATGTTTGCATGCATGGGAGAAAAAATGGCCTTTTTACAAAAGCAAAATTTTTCACAAAAAATGTGGACATTATCACTGATTTTTCAAAATTTTAGTCAAAGAGGTTAGCATAATGTTACATTTCGAAAACTGGGTTTACAAAAATTGTAATCTTTTTAGTAAGAATTTACATAGGTAATGTTTAAGTATTCCACCCACGCTCACTACATTTGTTATTGGACACATCCACTCCAACCAGCAGAGCAGGGCTAGTTCTGGGAGAGCCGTCAGCACTGGAGATGGATGAGAGAGCCACTGCAACGGGTGTCACACCTTCTATTCTGGGGTGCACACCTCGAGACTGGCTGAAGACAGCTGCCAAACTGGGGTGTCTCCACATCTCCTTCCCAGGACGGCCTGTGCTTGTAAGAGAGAGGATAGCAGCCATGCTGAGAGTGTGGGCAATAGGCTGTTGTCCACTGCATAAATCAGTGAGTATTTAGTTACACAGGGGAACTGTCTACTGGAAATTTTGATGACACAAACAAAATCAAAGTCTGAGCTATAAGAAATTAAACTGAACACTAAATTGTATAGACCAGGGGTCGGCACGCAAGCTGATTTTTAATGGCATGCTGCCGCCTGCTGCCTGCCGGGGTCCCGGCCCCGCTCTCTCCTGTGGGGCAGGAGGCAGAAGCTTGGTCCTCCCTGCCAGCAGCCAAGCTCCCCTCCCCCGCTCTTCCTCCAGCTTGGTGCCTTCCTGCCCCTCCTCTTCTCCTTCCCTGCACCAATCAGCTGATAGCCCTTGCGAGGGGGAGGGGAAGCGGAGCCACAGCGTGCTCGCTGCTCTGGGGAGGAGGCAGAGAAGAGGTGGGGATGGATGGGGCGCTGGGGAAAGGTGGAGAATTGGGGCATATCCCCTCCAGGCCCCTGCCGTGAGCCGCTCATGGCAGGGGGCTGGGAGCACCCCCATGAGCCGAGCACCCCAGCCCTCTGCCCTGACCCCTGAACCCTCCCACACACCCAGCCCTCTGCCCTGACCCCTGAACCCCCACACACACACCCAGCCCCCTGCCCCTCCCCCCACCCACACACCCAGCCCTCTGCCCTGCCCCTGCATCCCCCCCACACACCCAGCCCTCTGCCCTGACCCCTAGACCCCCACAAACACACACCCAGCACTCTGCCCTGACCCCTGCACCCCCCCACACACAGCCCTCTGCCCTAACCCTTGCACCCCCACACACCCAGCCCTCTGCCCTGACCCCTGAACCTCCCGACACACCCAGCCCTCTGCCCTGGCCCCTGCATCCCCCCCACACGCAGCCCTCTGCCCTGACCCCTGCACCCCCCACAACCCCAGCCCTGACTTCTGCACACCACACACATATCCAGCCATCCCACACCCTGACTCCTGCACCCCCTCACAGACCTCCAGCCCCTGTTCTGACTCCTGCACCCCAACACATACCCAGTCCCCCTCACCCCATGCACTGACTCTTGCACCCCCACACATCCCCACCCCCACCCTGAGCACCAAACGGGAGCTCCTGCACACACACACACCCACATTCCCACCCACACCCCAGGTCTGGTGTCCTGGCCGCCGGCCCCTTGCCAGCCGGAGTCTCACAGGTCCTGCTCAGCTTCTTAAACATTTTGAAAACCTTGTTTACTTTACATACAACAATAGTTTAGTTATATAATATAGACTTATAGAGAGAGACCTTCTAAAAAATGTTAAAATGTATTACCGGCACACAAAACCTTAAGTTAAAGTGAATAAGTGAAGACTCGGCACACCACCTGCCGACCCCTGGTATAGACTGTAAGATGTTTGGGGTCTCTTATTGTGTGTTTGCACATTGCCCAGCACAATGGGGTGCTGTCCTGCTTGGGGTTATTAAGTACTTTAATGATAATGATAATAATTAATTAACAGTTAATTGTACAAGAAATGTCATATATGAATTACCATCTGATATTATCTGTCTCTCTGTCATGTATTGTAACTCCACACTATTATTCTGAAACTGTAATCAGCTGGCAAAGAATAAGTTGTGCCTGCTTTTTCTTGCAAGAATTAATAGTGAAATCAATAACATTCATATTAATGACAGGTATATATGCATCCGAAGAAGTGGGCTGCAGTTCACGAAAGCTTATGCTCCAATAAATTTGTTAGTCTCTAAGGTGCCACAAGTACTCCTGTTCTTTTATTCATATTAATGAATTTGTCTTTGTTTATTTCAGTGATTTGTAATTACAAAGCACAGAGTTCATTGGGATGAGGCAATTATAGACTCACGGAGTCATAGGATATGTCTACACTGGAATTAGAAAACCCCACTTGGCCCCTGCCAGCTGATTTGGGCTTGTGGGGCTTGAGCAGCAGGGCTGTTCAATTGAAGTGTAGACTTCCGGACTTGGGCTGGAGCCTGGGCTCTGGGACCCTACAAGTTTCTCTCACCTGCTGGGGTGTAAATGCTATTCTGGCTACTCCCCCACTTGATAATTTGAGAACTTTGTTCATGTTATATATGTATACCTTGATTGTCTCTGCCAGGTAACCAAGCTGGTCAGAAGCACAAATACCCACTCATTTGTCTAGGGCAGATTGGATTTATGCATTGCTTGCCAAACACATTTCAAGAATGCAATTCCAGCCCATATGCATAATGCTTTGTACATACCCTGTACACACACCATGCACTGATTCTTGGGACCAGTGTTTTGCCAGTTGATTTATGACACCATCACTGACACCTTTTAGACACAGATTATGACAACAGTGAGTTGGGGTGCACTGAGTTGGTCAGGCCAGCTGAGATACCCTTTTAGATACCGGGGATCCCCTTGCTGTCTGGCATTGACATGCTGTTAGTGTCACAGTGATTTCATTGCCTAGAGCCAGATTCTGCCCAGCAATTACACAGATGTGCAGTGGAAGGGAGGAAATATTGGGCTGAACCAGGAGCCATGGGCAATGGGTATAATAGGCCAAGAGAGGCTAAGACTCACCTAAGCCAAGCCCTGGCCCTGCCCATGCTATGCTCTCTCTCTCCCCTATGTTGGTGTCCAGCTCTGCCACTGGCCAGAGGCAAGTGGGCCGAAATTGCTGGGGCTGGGGACAATGCTAAGTCTGGCTGGTGACCCAATGCTGGTGCCAACCGGGGCCCATGGTGGTTCGGTCAGAGATCCTCTGGCTGGGGGTGGGGGATTGGGCACTTGGGGCTGTTGTAGGTGGGGGTGGAGACATGGGCGCAAGAGGAGAAAACACATGACTAGTCTTCTCGAAGGGGGACTCATGCGCTGCCCATGCCTGGGGTCATGAGTAGCTCTGGTTCATCACTTACATTGTCTCTATACTACAAGAGCTACAGCGGCAAAGCTGTAGTGTAGACACTTGCTATAATGATGGAGGGATTCTTCCATTGCTGCAGCAAATCTGCCTCTCTGAGAGGTGACAGCAAGGGTCCACTGAAGAGTTCTGCCCTCGACCTAGCAGTGCCTACTCTGGGGCTTAGGGTTGTTTAACTGCATTGCACAGGAGTGTGAATTTTTCACACACCTGAGCAACAAAGTTAGGTCGACCTACGTTTTTGGTGTAGACCAGGCCTTACAGGAGCATATGAGAAATAGTGCTGGGCCTGATTCCCCAGCATGACACAGTACCTCAGTGCATCGGTAAGACTCAGGTCTCACTGTGAGTGTTTTCTTTGCAAGCACAGCACTTAGAGGCGGAGGAAGCTGAGATTCGGAGAACAATGGGAAGGACTGTCCATTGTCCCCACAGCGAAAAAGGAGGGGTTCCCCCCACATCTGGGGAAATGCTGAAATATAAATATACTCAACAGGTGATATCTTACAAAAAACAATGATGAGTGGAATCCTGCAATCAGTGGGGAATGGGGGGGAATCTGGCCAAGCCCTCTCCCCACACCAGCTGCATCCCTCCAGGGTAGCCGAGCAGGTAGGACGCCCTGCGGCTCATTTGCCTGCCTGGCCATGCAGGCTGCCTTGCACTCGGTCCCCTGATCTGAGCACCTGGGAGACGGACAACAGCGAAATGCATCTGTCTCCAGCTCCTTGAGCTCCAGGCTGGGCAATGACATCTGGTCATGTCTGGACGCAGTGAAATGAGTGAGCTGGTTTTCAGTCTTTGACTTTTCCAGTGGCTTTAACTGCTTTTTATGTTTGTTTGTGAGATCTCCCAAATCTGTCCCCCTCATCTGGTTTCCATGGAGCTTCTGGAGACATTTGGATATTGGTCCCTCCACTGTTGTAAGCCCCCTGCCCGGTTGATGGGCCTGGAGGATCCTCTCAAACCAACGTGGTGCTGGGCATTCAGCTCTCACCGTTCCCAGAGTCTGCCTCAGCAACCATGTCTGCCATGGGATCTGGTCTCCCCCACTTCTTTGATTCACTGCAAGGTCAAGCCAATAACTGCACTCACAATTAATCCAGCAGTGCTGGCCCCTGTGTGGTGTGTAGTTTCTCTCAGCACCTTGGCAGACAGCAAGTATTCAGGTTGTGATCCTGTATATTATTTTCTAGGTGTATTATGGTAGTACCTGGGTGTCCCACTCATGTGCCAGGTCATGATTCATAGATTCATAGATTCTAGGACTGGAAGGGACCTCGAGAGGTCATCGAGTCCTGTCCCCTGCCTGCACGGCAGGACCAAATACTGTCTAGACCATCCCTGATAGACATTTATCTAACCTACTCTTAAATATCTCCAGAGATGGAGATTCCACAACCTCCCTAGGCAATTTATTCCAGTGTTTAACCACCCTGACAGTTAGGAACTTTTTCCTAATGTCCAACCTAGACCTCCCTTGCTGCAGTTTAAACCCATTGCTTCTTGTTCTATCCTTAGAGGCTAAGGTGAACAAGTTTTCTCCCTCCTCCTTATGACACCCTTTTAAATACCTGAAAACTGCTATCATTTCCCCTCTCAGTCTTCTCTTTTCCAAACTAAACAAACCCAATTCTTTCAGCCTTCCTTCATAGGTCATGTTCTCAAGACCTTTAATCATTCTTGTTGCTCTTCTCTGGACCCTTTCCAATTTCTCCACATCTTTTTTAAATTGCGGTGCCCAGAACTGGACACAATACTCCAGCTGAGGCCTAACCAGAGCAGAGTGGAGCGAAAGAATGACTTCTCGTGTCTTGCTCACAACACACGTGTTAATACATCCCAGAATCATGTTTGCTTTTTTTGCAACAGCATCACACTGTTGACTTATATTTAGCTTGTGGTCCACTATAACCCCTAGATCCCTTTCTGCCGTACTCCTTCCTAGACAGTCTCTTCCCATTCTGTATGTGTGAAACTGATTTTTCCTTCCTAAATGGAGCACTTTGCATTTGTCTTTGTTAAACTTCATCCTGTTTAACTCAGACCATTTCTCCAATTTGTCCAGATCATTTTGAATTATGACCCTATCCTCCAAAGCAGTTGCAATCCCTCCCAGTTTGGTATCATCCGCAAACTTAATAAGCGTACTTTCTATGCCAATATCTAAGTCGTTGATGAAGATATTGAACAGAGCCGGTCCCAAAACAGACCCCTGCAGTACCCCACTCATTATGCCTTTCCAGCAGGATTGGGAACCATTAATAACAACTTTCTGAGTATGGTTATCCAGCCAGTTATGCACCCACCTTATAGTAGCCCCATCTAAATTGTATTTGCCTAGTTTATCGATAAGAATATCATGCGAGACTGTATCAAATGCCTTACTAAAGTCTAGGTATACCACATCCACAGCTTCACCCTTATCCACAAGGCTCGTTATCCTATCAAAGAAAGCTATCAGATTGGTTTGAAATGATTTGTTCTTCACAAATCCATGCTGGCTGTTCCCTATCACCTTACCACCTTCCAAGTGTTTGCAGATGATTTCCTTAATTACTTGCTCCATTATCTTCCCTGGCACAGAAGTTAAACTAACTGGTCTGTAGTTTCCTGGGTTGTTTTTATTTCCCTTTTTATAGATGGGCACTATATTGCGCGGCGAACAGCAGAGGCTAACAGCGGGAGTTTGCCTGGGAGCTGTCCGAGAGGAGGTACGCTAAGTGCTGCATTAGGGGGGCTGTGTGGGTGAGTATCTGAGTGTCTGCTGCTGGGACAGTTGGTCAGTTTGACCGTGTGCTTGATTGCTTGCTTGTTTGTTTGAAAAGTGTGAATTGGGAGTGCTTTGTCCCAGGTGGGCCTTGAGTGGACCTGACTGGTATATAAGGGCAGTCAGCAGCGAACCAGCTGAGCGGCGAACAGCAGAGGATAACAGCGGGAGTTTGCCTGAGAGAGCGCACTGAGGCTTTCATCTGCAGGTTTCTCTGAGTAGTTCCTGCAACAGTTGAGGAAGTTCTTAAGAGGACGGTGATATGGAAGGTGAGCGATCAGCTGTTGTAACCTGCACAGGTTGTGCCATGTTTGTCTTTCTTCCACAGGACAGAAGCGACTTTGTATGTACAAAGTGCAAGCTGGTCTCCATATTGGAAAGAAGGTTCGAGGCCTGGAGAAACGAGTATCGACTCTGTGTTGCATAAGGGAAAATGAAGATTTCCTGGACAGACGTCAGGAGATGCTTCTACGGCCACAATGTTCTGAAGATTCAGAGCAGGCACAGCAGGGACAGAAGGATTGTGAGGAGGTTTGGCAGCATGTGACCTCCAGAAGGATAAAGAGGAGCGTCCATGCACCAGCAATGGAGATACAGGTGAGCAATCGTTTCCATGTTCTCTCTACAGGTACTAATGCGGAGAGTGGACTAGATGACCCATCTGAGGGAAGGGAGCAGAAGGAGACTCCACCGATTGGAAGGCAAAAGATGCACTGTCCTAGGGATGGGGGTTCCACAACCACCACTCCCAAGAGGAGGAGGAGGGTGGTGGTGGTTGGGGACTCCCTCCTCAGGGGGACTGAGTCATCTATCTGCCGCCCCGACCGGGAAAACCGAGAGGTCTGCTCCTTGCCAGGAGCTAGGATACACGATGTGACGGAGAGACTGCCGAGACTCATCAAGCCCTCGGATTGCTACCCCTTCCTGCTTCTCCACGTGGGCACCAATGATACTGCCAAGAATGACCTTGAGCGGATCACTGCAGACTACGTGGCTCTGGGAAGAAGGATAAAGGAGTTTGAGGCGCAAGTGGTGTTCTCATCCATCCTCCCTGTGCAAGGAAAAGGCCGGGGTAGAGACCGTCGAATCGTGGAAGTCAATGAATGGCTACGCAGGTGGTGTCGGAGAGAAGGCTTTGGATTCTTCGACCATGGGATGGTGTTCCAAGAAGAAGGAGTGATAGGCAGAGACGGGCTCCACCTAACGAAGAGAGGGAAGAGCATCTTCGCCAGCAGGCTGGCTAACCTAGTGAGGAGGGCTTTAAACTAGGTTCACCGGGGGAAGGAGACCAAAGCCCTGAGGTAAGTGGGGAAATGGGATCCTGGGAGGAAGCACAAGCAGGAGAGCGCAAGAGGGGAGGACTCCTGTCTCATGCTGAGAAAGAGGGACGATCGATGAGTTATCTTAAGTGCCTATACACAAATGCAAGAAGCCTGGGAAACAAGCAGGGAGAACTAGAAGTCCTGGCACAGTCAGGGAACTATGATGTGATTGGAATAACAGAGACTTGGTGGGATAACTCACATGACTGGAGTACTGTCATGGATGGATATAAACTGTTCAGGAAGGACAGGCAGGGCAGAAAAGGTGGGGGAGTTGCGTTGTATGTAAGAGAGGAGTATGACTGTTCAGAGCTCCGATATGAAACTGCAGAATAACCTGAGAGTCTCTGGATAAAGTTGAGAAGTGTGAGCAACAAGAGTGATGTCATGGTTGGAGTCTGCTATAGACCACCAGACCAAGGGGATGAGGTGAACGAGGCTTTCTTCTGGCAACTGGCAGAAGTTGCTAGATCGCAGGCCCTGGTTCTCATGGGAGACTTCAATCACCCTTATATCTGCTGGGAGAGCAATACAAAGGTGCACAGACAATCCAGGACATTTTTGGAAAGTGTAGGGGACAATTTCCTGGTGCAAGTGCTGGAGGAACCAACTAGGGGCAGAGCTTTTCTTGACCTGCTACTCACAAACAGGGAAGAACTAGTAGGGGAAGCAAAAGTGGATGGGAACCTGGGACGCAGTGACCATGAGATGGTCGAGTTCAGGATCCTGACACAAGGAAGAAAGGAGAGCAGCAGAATACGGACCTTGGACTTCAGAAAAGCAGACTTTGACTCCCTCAGGGAACAGATGGGCAGGATCCCCTGGGAGAATAACATGAAGGGAAAAGGGGTCCAGGAGAGCTGGCTGTATTTTAAAGAATCCTTATTGAGGTTGCAGGAACAAACTATCCCAACGTATAGAAAGAATAGTAAATATGGCAGGCGACCAGCTTGGCTAAACAGTGAAATCCTTGCTGATCTTAAACGCAAAAAAGAAGCTTACAAGAAGTGGAAGATTGGACAAATGACCAGGGAGGAGTATAAAAATATTGCTCAGGCATGCAGGAGTGAAATCAGGAAGGCCAAATCACACTTGGAGTTGCAGTTAGCAAGAGATGTTAAGAGTAACAAGCAGGGTTTCTTCAGGTATGTTAGCAACAAGAAGAAGAAAATCAAGGAAAGTGTGGGCCCCTTACTGAATGAGGGAGGCAACCTAGTGACCGAGGATGTGGAAAAAGCTAATGTACTCAATGATTTTTTTGCCTCTGTCTTCACGCACAAGGTCAGCTCCCAGATTGCTGCACTGGGCAGTACAGCATGGGGAGAAGGTGACCAGCCCTCTGTGGAGAAAGAAGTGGTTCGGGACTATTTAGAAAAACTGGATGTGCACAAGTCCATGGGGCCGGATGCGCTGCATCTGAGGGTGCTAAAGGAGTTGGCGGGTGAGATTGCAGAGCCATTAGCCATTATTTTTGAAAACTCATGGCGATCGGGGGAGGTCCCGGATGACTGGAAAAAGGCTAATGTAGTGTCCATCTTTAAAAAAGGGAAGAAGGAGGATCCGGGGAACTACAGGCCAGTCAGCCTCACCTCAGTCCCTGGAAAAATCATGGAGCAGGTCCTCAAGGAATCAATTATGAAACATTTAGAGGAGAGGAAAGTGATCAGGAACAGTCAGCATGGATTCACCAAGGGGAAGTCGTGCCTGACTAACCTAATTGCCTTCTATGATGAGATAACTGGCTCTGTGGATGAGGGGAAAGCAGTGGATGTGTTATTCCTTGACTTTAGCAAAGCTTTTGATACGGTCTCCCACAGTATTCTTGCCGCCAAGTTAAAGAAGTATGGGCTGGATGAATGGACTGTAAGGTGTATAGAAAGCTGGCTAGATCGTCGGGCTCAACAGGTAGTGATCAATGGCTCCATGTCTAGTTGGCAGCCGGTTTCAAGCGGAGTGCCCCAAGGGTCGGTCCTGGGGCCGGTTTTGTTTAATATCTTTATTAATGATCTGGAGGATGGTGTGGACTGCACTCTCAGCAAGATGACACTAAACTAGGAGGCGTGGTAGATACACTAGAGGGTAGGGATCGGATACAGAGGGACCTAGACAAATTAGAGGATTGGGCCGAAAAAAACCTGATGATGTTCAACAAGGACAAGTGCAGAGTCCTGAACTTAGGACAGAAGAATCCCATGCACTGCTACAGACTAGGGACCGAATGGCTAGGTAGCAGTTCTGCAGAAAAGGACCTAGGGGTCACAGTGGACGAGAAGCTGATTATGAGTCACCAGTGTGCTCTTGTTGCCAAGAAGGCTAACGGCATTTTGGGCTGTATAAGTAGGGGCATTGTCAGCAGATCGAGGAACGTGATCGTTCCCCTTTATTCGACAATAGTGAGGCCTCATCTGGAATACTGTGTCCAGGTTTGGTCCCCACACTACAAGAAGGATGTGGAAAAATTGGAAAGAGTCCAGCGGAGGGCAACAAAAATGATTAGGGGGCTGGAGCACATGACTTATGAGGAGAGGCTGAGGGAACTGGGATTGTCTAGTCTCCAGAAGAGAAGAATGAGGGGGGATTTGATAGCAGCCTTCAACTACCTGAAGGGGGGTTCCAAAGAGGATGGAGCTCAGCTGTTCTCAGTGGTGGCAGATGACAGAACAAGGAGCAATGGTCTCAAGTTGCAGTGGGAGAAGTCTAGGTTGGATATCAGGAAAAACTATTTCACTAGCAGGGTGGTGAAACACTGGAATGTGTTACCTGGGGAGATGGTGGAGTCTCCTTCCTTGGAGGTTTTTAAGGCCCGGCTTGACAAAGCCCTGGCTGGGATGATTTAGCTGGGAATTGGTCCTGCTTTGAGCAGGGTGTTGGACTAGATGACATCTTGAGGTCCCTTCCAACTCTGATATTCTATGATTCTATGATTTGCCCCTTTCCAGTCTTCTGGAATCTCTCCCATCTCCCATGATTTTCCAAAGATAATAGCTAGAGGCTCAGATACCTCCTCTATTAGCTCCTTGAGTATTCTAAGATGCATTTCATCAGGCCTGGTGACCTGCAGGCATCTAACTTTTCTAAGTGATTTTTAACTTGTTCTTTTTTTTATTTTATCTGCTAAACCTACCCCCTTCCCATTAGCATTCACTATGTTAGACATTCCTTCAGACTTCTTGGTGAAGACCGAAACAAAGAAGTCATTAAGCATCTCTGCCATTTCCAAGTTTCCTGTTACTGTTTCTCCCTCTTCACTAAACAGTGGGCCTACCCTGTCTTTGGTTTTCCTCTTGCTTCTAATGTATTGATAAAAAGTCTTCTAGTTTCCCTTTATTCCCGTAGCTAGTTTGAGCTCATTTTGTGCCTTTGCCTTTCTAATCTTGCCCCTGCATTCCTGTGTTGTTTGCCTATATTCATCCTTTGTAATCTGTCCTAGTTTCCATTTTTTATATGACTCCTTTTTATTTTTTAGATCATGCAAGATCTCGTGGTTAAGCCAAGGTGGTCTTTTGCCACATTTTCTATCTTTCCTAACCAGCGGAATAGCTTGCTTTTGGGCCCTTAATAGTGTCCCTTTGAAAAACTGCCAACTCTCCTCAGTTGTTTTTCCCCTCAGTCTTGATTCCCATGGGACCTTATCTATCAGCTTTCTGAGCTTACCAAAATCTGCCTTCCTTTTAACTTTTAATTAACATTTAATTAATTAACACATTTTTTTTTTAATTTGCATCATCTGCATGGAACCATGTCCTCTGGTATGATGGCCGAAGCATGAGGGGGCATACGAATATTTAGCATATCCGGCACATAAAAAGCTTGCAACACCACCTACAAAAGTGCCATGCGAACACCTGTTCTCACTTTCAGCTGGCATTGTAAATAAAAAGCAGGCAGCATTATCTCCCGTAAATGTACACAAACGTGTTTGAGTGTTTGGCTGAACAGAAAGTAGGACTGAGTAGACTTGTAGGTTCTGAAATTTGACATAGTTTTGTTTTTGAGTGCAGTTATGTAATCTAGTGGTACCTAATTACAAGAAATGTATATATGAAGGCCTCATTTGTGATGTCACTACACTAAATTTCTTGTTTTACTCCTCATATACACAGCACTATGGGATACAATGTAATAGTGCCTATCCCAGTACTTCAGAACAACTCTAAGATTACACCTCTTAATTAAAGTCCCAGACCTAACATTTCTAGGTCCACTATATGGGACTAAAACAACTGACACAAGGAAATTGTCCACAGGTCATACGTGGGAATGTGCAGACCAAAGGAGTGATGGGCCACAAATGTGTGGATGGTAACATAAGGTGGCCATATAACAATTTTTAGCCCATTGGACCATTTTCACTCCACTCTGGGATGGTGGGTAAAGCATCCGCCCCATAAAAAGACAAAGAGCAGGGGAATGAGAGTGAGAGAGAGCCTGCTGCAAGGGTGGGGAGGGATAGCTCAGTGGTTTGAGCATTGGCCGACTAAACCCAGGGTTGTGAGTTCAATCTTTAAGGAGGCTATTTGGGGGTTTAGTTGGGGATTGGTCCTGCTTTGAGCAGGAGGTTGGACTAGATGGCCTCCTGCGGTCCCTTCTAATCCTGATATTCTAAGAACTGAGGCCTGATCCACAATCAGCAACACCAAGCCATGCTAGGAACAAAGGTCAGGCCTACAAGTTCACAATCCAGTATATGAACTTGGAAAAGATACTGCTAGCATTGCTAAAACACAGGCTTTCCTAAGAAGTATTAGGCAGTAGATATTGACTTAAATACATTTCAGGAGGCTAGCACAGGTACACCCCCACCTAGCACAAGACAAGATGGCTTGAGAGAATAATGAATAGGGATGTTTTGTCCAAGGCATCTGGAACAAGGTAGAAGGGGAGGTAGCAGACAGATGTAAGTTGTTTATTTCATCCCATAAATATTGAGGTACCAACACTGGATTCTTTGTACTAGTTTAGTTAAGTTCATCTTTACATTGAATGTGTTGGTACATAGTCCTAAGCATACATGCATTGTGCCTGTGCAGTGTATAAAATGTTGATGAAGTGTTTTGTAGATAATAAAGCTGGCCGAGCTTTTTTGCCACCAAACCGAGCCGGTCTTTTTGGATTTGCTGAACCAACAGTCAAGGTCTGCACAGGGATGGGACAGCATACGGAGAGAATACACACACATGCCAACTGACAACATGATTCAAATTGTTAACTGAGTGTAACAGATGCAGGAATGCTAGTGATGTATGTGGACAGCCTGAAATGAGATTTGATGTGGGCAAACTGTCCCTATTCACCTCAATGTTTTGTTATCTCTGAAACGTAGTGACAGTCATTTAGATATCAGCATTGTTAAATATTTCACTGCTGCTCAAAGCAAACCAGAAAAAAAATAGTTTCATCTTAATCATTGTCTGTAAATACCTACACATGGAGAAGACATTTGTATTGGGGGACCTTTCACCTAGTAGATAAAGGCAGAATGAGATCCGGTGGCTAGAAATTCAAGATAGAAAACTCAAACTGAAAATAAAGTGCCTAATTTAAAAAAAAATGAGAGTAATTAACCATTGGAACAACTTCCCTGAGGATATGGTAAATTCCCCATCATCTGGAGTCTTTAAATCAGGATTGGAGTTCTGTAGTTCATCTACAGGTTCCTGGGCTCAGTGCAGGGTCAGTGGGTGAAATCCAGGGGCCTTTGTATAATGCAGGAGCTCAGATTACATGATAATGGCCTTTGGGCCTTAAAATATGTTCATCCATAAATAGCAAGGAACTGAGTTATCTGCAGCAAATGAGTTATCTGCAGCACTCCAGAAGCTCTGGGAGGGCGGGTGAGGAGTTACGAGTGTGGGGCCCCCGGCTTTTCCCGAGGGTGCTCTAGCCACAGATGCTGGTTAACAGAGTTTTCTGGTTATTAAAGTACCAGATAACATAGCTTTTACTGAGAGAGAGAGAGAGAGAGAGAGAGAGAGATTTCTTCCCCTGATTCCTCCAGGGGTTTCTTCATTGCACATTGATATTGTCTGGTGTCTTCGTTCTGTGGGATGCACCCCTTATGCAGCTTAAGATGGTTAATATAATAAAATGGTTTGTTTGTTTTATGTTTCTCTTGGTTTCAAGTAACCTAAATTGAAAACACAGGTTAAAATCTTCTATAACACAAACTATGCTTTTGTTCTGATTTTCCCAGTCCTTTAGTACATATAGACCTGCTTCAGACGCTTTTGCAGTTTCTGCATAGACATTCATTTTTACTCCCTTAATGTGTGCATTACTTATGTTTTTTTATACTAAATTTAGTGCTAAACTGCTAAAATCCACACAAGGAAATAAGGAAACAAATCAACAGAGCCAGACATGTACCCAGAAGCCTCCTGCTACAAGACAAGCCTAAGAAAGAAACCAACAGAACTCCACTGGCCATCACCTACAGTCCTCAGCTTAAACCTCTCCAACGCATGCTCAATGATCTACAACCCATCCTGGACAATGATCCCTCGCTTTCACAGACCTTGGGAGGCAGGCCAGTCCTCACCCACAGACAACCCACCAACCTTAAGCATATTCTCACCAGCAACCACACACCGCACCATAACAACTCTATCTCAGGAACCAATCCATGCAACAAACCTCAATGCCAACTCTGCCCACATATCTAAACCAGCAACACCATCACAGGACCTAACCAGAACAGCTACAACATCACTGGTTCATTCACCTGCACGTCCACCAATGTTATATATGCCATCATGTGCCAGCAATGCCCTTCTGCTATGTACATTGGCCAAACTAGACAGTCACTATGTAAAAGGATAAATGGACACAAGTCAGATATCAGGAATGGCAATATACAAAAATCTGTAGGAGAACACTTCAACCTCCCTGGCCACACAACAGCAGATGTAAAAGTAGCCATCTTACAGCAAAAAAAAACTTCAGGACCAGACTCCAAAGAGAAACTGCTGAGCTTCAGTTCATTTGCAAATTTGATACCATCCGATCAGGATTAAACAAAGACTGTGAATGGCTAGCCAACTACAAAAGCAGTCTATCCTCCCTTGGTGTTCACACCTCAACTGCCAGCAGAGGACCTCACCCTCCTTGATTGAACTAAATTCGTTATCTCCAGACTGATTCTTGCCTGCATATTTATACCTGCCTCTGGAAATTTCCATTACATGTGTCTGACGAAGTGGGTATTCACCCACGAAAGCTTATACTCCAATACATCTATTAGTCTTAAAGGTGCCACAGGACTCTCTGTTGCTTTTTACAGATCCAGACTAACACGGCTACCCCTCTGATGCTAAAATCTTCTGTGACAAGGTGTATTGCTTTCCTTTGCTGAGCACTCAGTTTTAGCATTAATTATTTTGTGATAGCAATTCCATTTTTGTTAACAGTTTGGAAGGACAAACTTTAACAATACTACTTCCCTTTAACCTAACATAATGGAAAATAGTACAAAAATTAAACCATGATGAATTTTAAATACAGGTCTATGCAAACACTTTGAGGGCATTAAAATTTCATGACACTTGATTGTGTTTGGGAGACAAAGGTGGAAACCTGTTGAAATTGTTTGATTAGCATTAATATTTTGCAATATATCCAGAAAAAGTGTGTATTTTTATATTTTTGACATTTTTGCTATAACATACTTATTACTATATTTTAATATTTTATAAAGGTTCAAACAAGTGTATAAAAACCCAAACAAGAAATTGACATTTTGTTAATATTGCTTTTTCATTAATGTGTAGGATCCCCTTATGTTTTTCCTTTGAATAAAAAACTTCTGATTAATGAAAGAGAATTATTTTTTATTTTCAATTGCATTATTTGTTGAGGCAAAAATATATGTACATATATTTATAACTGAGGCCTTTCTGAGCTTTGCAAAATACATTGGTTATTAATATTATGATATTATACACCAACCATAATGTTAAAATAGTGTGGTACCACTTATATTTTAAAAAAGTATAAAACTGACTTTTGTTGCCACAAAATTAAAGCAAAATACTAGTCACATCACACACAACAAAACATACATGACATACAGGACAAACTTACAATTAAACACAAATTGAACCAGAATTGTGTTTATAACTACACAATATAAGGCATTAAGAACTTAGTTATTAAAGTAATGAATTTTATAAAACAGACAGGTAAACAAAATAGTTAAACATTTAAATAAGCAAGTTATTACCTTTTTATTTAAAACGTTTAATAAAAAAATCATATTATCTGCCCACTTTGTTGTATTAATGTATTTAACTTAAGGCAGTTTCCATTACTTTATATTACTTTTATTTTAAAAATACTACTATATGGAAATAAGAAAACCTGTGTTTCATATATTAATTAATGGCTAGGATTAGAAGAAGAGTTAACATCTGTGTTGCTGGGCAACCATATGGTCAAAAAAGTTAGGAGTATTTCTAGCTGTTGCATTCCTGAAGGGTTAAGATAATTAATTTACTGGACTTATTTAAAGTAAAGTTTTTACCTTGTTTTCTGTTTATTATTGATTTGGCTTTTTCTGTGATGAAGATTTGTGTAAATAAACTTCTAACTTTTAAAGCAAAGTGAGGGCAGAAATGAAGAGAGGTGTGTTTGAGGGAGAGCAACTTAGAAAGGGAAGTAAACCTGAGTCAAGAGATTAATTAATTCAGTTAGGTCATCTTCAGGTATAGGCAGCAGCAGCCAGTTTAGCATACTGAGAGAGGATATAAAGGAAAACTTAAGCAGTATGTAAAAATATTTGGAAAAGTTATATTATTAGCTCTGAGTGAGGAGTGGGGATTGGTGCGTTAAAGCAGTAGATTTGGAACCTGCACCCCTGGTGTTTATCCTGGCTCTGAGAGGAGAGTGGGGGTTGTTACCTGCTCTTACAAAACCTGGATTTGTTCTCTCAGTGTGTGTTGCTTTTGTCTCCATGGCAAATGGATTATGGGAGTGCCCTTGCCTGCTGCAGTTAACCATTTCTGAGCAGCTCCATGAGTTAATGCATCAATTCTGGGTGTTAACCTGCTTACTCATGGATTTTCACATTGAAATTCTTTTTTATCCACTCCCTGCAGTCAAGTCACAGCTCTTGTCTCCTAATACGCTCTGTTAACTGCTCCATTTTCTCCTTCATCTGATTTACCAATCTAGTGAAAGTATTGTTTGCTATTTCTCACTCCTGTGCACTTACTTCTGCCATTCTGACAGGCACCAGCCTAGGTCTCGGTTTAGGTTTTACCAGAACCTGGTTCCCATCATACAGTGATGGTTGCAGTGTGGCACCCCCTGCCCATGGATTGCTTGGTGGCTCTTGGTCTGGGTCATTCCCAATGTCCCCATTCCAACAACCATTTCAATCATTTCATGTTCCATC
Source organism: Trachemys scripta elegans (assembly GCF_013100865.1). Taxonomy (NCBI): domain Eukaryota; kingdom Metazoa; phylum Chordata; order Testudines; family Emydidae; genus Trachemys; species Trachemys scripta. The sequence goes on along the minus strand of NW_023260511.1, from coordinate 502,821 downwards.
TTTGCTCAGGCCACCTTTTTTCCATTTCGGTCCCATTCTTCAGGCACTGCACAATTACTCGAAGTCTGCTGTTGCCAAACAAGATTTATAATGGGGGATGGCACTTCTCTTTTATGCAGATTGTCTACAGCAGTTCCTCATTTTCTATTCTGTTCCTGTGCTTTGCAGTGCTCTGTTATTTCTTCTAATTGTTTTCAGTCTATGATTTTCTCTGCCAATTTCAAGGCATATTGTCTAAGCCAACTCACTGCCATATCCATTAATTTCAATATTCTACCCTTATTATTACTTTTTAAAATCTCAGCCTCTGCCATCGCTTTACATATTCCAGTCCATGTTTCCCCACTATCCTTTTTGAACTCATATGGACCTCCTTTGCTGACTATCCAGAGTGTCCATACCTCATCAAACACTGTTGAGATATTTAGAGAGGAGAGGAAAGGATTACCTCCCTCTAATTTATTAATCTGTTTTTGATAGAGATGGGGTGAATTTCAATTCCCTTCAATATTGCTCAGCCTGGCATTCCCATGTCTATATATAACCTCCAATATCGAGGTTGTTTTAACATGGTTTGTTAAATGTGTTTGTTACAGACATAAAATGCCTTCCCATCTAAGCACTGAAATAGTGTTAGGGTTCTGGGCGACCTTTCCTGGAAAAGTCACATAGACTCCGGAACAACAGAAGGGTTAAAATTTAATATACACCTTTTGCTTTCACTTTCCTTGGTCAGAGTTCAGTCCCTTTGTATTCGAAGTGTGCAATCCATTCCCCACAGGCACACTCTCAAATCCCATTTTAATCCCTTCGTTTTATTAACACTGGAGCCCCCGCATCTGGCACTGAGGGATGGAGAACCTTCCGGACTGGGGTCCAGTTTAATTCTCTGAAAAAGGTAAGAAGAGCCTCTGTTTTAATTCCAAAACCTCTGCTTGTGTTGAGGGGTGTGGCTGCATTCACTTCAGGGGAGTTCTAACTAGTTACACTCATTGGCTCGGGGGACACAGTAAGGAAAACGGTGCCTGGAATCTATAGCTGAGTTCATAGTGGGAAGAATGCTTGACAGAGGACTGGACTTGATGACCTCTCAAGATTCCTTCCAGTCCTATGATTCTATGATTGTGATTCTTTGAACAAAGGTGTCACCTCTTCTTGATATTTTCCTCTTTTATTTGGTTGGTTGATCTGTCTGAGGGTTAACTAGCAGGTAGAACAGAATGCAGAATCAGTTGTAGATTATCACATGGGCCCATGGGGCCCATGCCCAGGGACCCTGGACAATTTTGGGGCCCCGCAGGAGTGCTGGAACCCTGACCCCACCCCCTGTTCCTCCTCTCCTGCCCCCCATCCCTATGTCCTGTTCCTTGTCTCCCCCTGAGGGCCTGTCCCCTGGCTCGGTCAGAAGATGGAGCCTGTGGTAGGGTGTGCCTATTTCCCCTGTCCCCACGCAGAGCTGGCTTTCCCATCCCCGCACGATGCAGAGCTGGCTCAAGCCTCCCCCCACCCATCCCGGGCACTGTGCAGAGCTGGTCTGAGGGCCCCCTGCCCCATGTGGTGTGGAGCTGGCTAGGGTTTTCAATTTTGGTTGGATGTATTCCTGGAGATTTCATCACATGACCTAATCTTTAATTAAACATGAATCTTTAATTCCTGGAGACTCCCAGCCAATCCTGGAAAGTTGGCCACCCTAGAGCTGGCCTGAGTCCCTCCTCCTGTCTGGAGCTGGCCTGAACTTCCCCTGCCCCATGCTGGCCCCAGCCGCACCTCCAAACATTCCTCTGTCTCCCCATAGGGGGGCGTGCCCCACAGTTTGGGGACCATTGCCCTTGGCTGTGGTCAGAGCCACCCAGGGAGCCCTGGTATGTAGTGAGCCCCTGACCCTCCACCTGCCCTGGGCGGGGGGTTAGAGGCCCAAGAGAAGCTTCTGACTCATGTCCCTGCCCCCTGGGGCACACTGCCCAGAGCAGGTAGAGGGTCCAGGGCTCTCCACAGTGGCCCAGGCTCCCTGGGAAGCTCTTACCACAGCCTGGCTTCTAGTTCTGGCTAGGCCAGGGGGCGAGGCCTTGCGGGGGAAGGTGAGGAGCAGGGGGTGGGGCCCCATGGCAGGGGCAGGATGTGGGGGCCCTAATGTTCTTTGTGCTCAGGGCCCCATATATCTTAATCTACCTCTGTGCAAAGGTTATAGTCCATCTCTTCTGATGATTCATCTTTTGATTTCAGGCAAGTCACGTGTTAACAGCTTCAGCCTTTAGTGCCATCAGATTCAAAATAAGAATGATAAAATATATCCACCATTTTAAAGTTCTTGAAATCTTTAGCTGTTGGTGTTCTATGAAATCATTTTTTGTTATAAATAATAATAATATGGTCTCTGTCTGATTGGCTCTATAAAATTGTGTTATAATAACATGTACAGGTCAAATATATTTTTAAAAAACTTCCTAAATATTTCTGTGGATAAAAGCACAGTGCTCAGTTTGCTGTTACTCATGGGATTATGTTATTTGTTATGGCAGCTGCCAAATATTCCAGAGAGTGTTCACAGACCTCAAAAGTTAGATACATTTGTTATTCTTCTGTTTAAAATCTTTCTGGCATCCAACCAGAAACCAGAAACAATTTCAACTGCTGACCAATCATACACCATGAATAATGAGTAGTCACAGACAGGTCATAGGCTAAAACAGGTTAATCTTATTTATTTGGTAAATACTTAAAAAAATAATAATGTTCGTTTGTTTTATCTGCCTATGAAAGAAAGTGTATATTGTTACGGTGAAAGGTGCAAATAGCTAGCACATTACAGTCATTGATGGATAATCCCCCAGCAGAAAATGCCCCTTAGAAAAGGTTGAAGATACCACACAGTAAGGTCCCCCAGAGTGCTATTATGGGCTCTGTGTGGTCAAATCAGTCTTATTTGGCTTTTACATACACCAACACTCACTGAAATTATTTTGAATTTACTAAAGGGGTGAATTTAAAGTCAATTAGTTAAACTGTATTAAACTCCTGTGTGGATGCTTCATTCAGAATGAAAGTAGACTAAATTAAACCAAAATAAAGTCAAGTTAAAGCCATTTGAATTCTAAATAAGAGCACCCACATCAGGAATTAATCCACTTTAAAAATTCAGTCAGATTATTTTTTCCCAAGTGTCCCTAAATAGACAAGGCCTTGTGTCTCTGGCTTAGTCTACAGTTAAAATTTAGTTTGACATAGCAACTATGCTCAGGTATGGGAAAATCCAGAGAGAAAGATACAATCTTTTGATATTACACAGAAATCTTTTTCAGGTCTAAGAAATTTACTCAGTGTGTCACAGCTAAATGCACACTCCTAAGCAAGGGCACCAGAGCAAAGGAGGCCAAGAGGCAATGATATGCCCACTTTTGAAAGTGGATGGGCGGGTTGTGTCCTCTTTTCACCACAGGCCCGGCCCTCTGCCTTTCATCTTCCCCTTGAGACCAGGCCCTCCAGCCAGGCTGGAGGCTTGAGCCCAGCTTGATAAAAGCGACCCATGAAGCCTGGGCAGCTGGGGGGAGCCTCAGACCCTCCACCTGCCCAAGCTATGGGGAAGGACTGAGAGCATCTCCTGACCCATGTCCACCATACCCACAGCAGGTGGAGGGACTGAAACTCCCCATACGTGCCCAGGCATCTCTTACCATAGCCCGGTGGCTGTGGCTTTTCAGTTGTGGGGAGCTGTGGACCCTCCACCTGTCCTGGTTGTAAGGTCCAGGGGTGGAGACGTGGGCTGGGGCCACTCTCAGACCCCTGTCTGGCTTTTGGCTTGGCTAGGGGGCGGCACCTAGGGGGAAGAGGAGGGGCAGGGTTGGGGCTCTCATTTTTAGGAAGAATCTGCTGCCCCTGCCCCAGCCTAGCTGCCTGTTGTACACTCAGCAAGGTCAATGGAAGATTGCTTCTGTTGACCTGGGTACCATCACTCAGAGATGTGGAGCTCCTACATCAACAGATATACCCCTTCAGTCAATGTAGGCCGCCATAGCCACCGCGCCATAGCTATGCCGCTTTAGTTCCTGTAGAGTAGACATGGCCTCAGGACAGTAGCACGAAAGGACGGTAGATGCTCAGACTCACCTTCCCAGGTGAGCAGTCCTGGACTAGGGCTTTCCCACAGCCCTGGGTGGCACGTGACCCACTGGCTTGGAGACGCTACCCCTCAATCCCACCAATTCTGCCCAAAGCCCCGCCCCTTCAGTGCCCCCTACCAGACCCCAGAGCCCTCCACCACAGTTGCTGGCCCCTGCCTCAGGCTAGTGACCCAGAGCTCCTGGAGGACAGACATCACGGCCCCAGCCCCAGCCCCTCTCCCGCAGCCCCAGCACGGCAGGAGGGCAGGCAGCATGCCCCTCATCCCCAGACGTGGAGTGTCGGGAGAGCGAGCAGCCTGACTCCAGGATCATAGGCACGGGAACTAGGGTTGCAGGGGATGCTGCAGCATCTCCAGGCTCCCAGCTGCCAGCACTGCACCCGGGGTCTCAGTTGCTGGCCCATTGCCTGGGGTCCCAGCTACTGACCTTACACACCCAGGGCTCTAGCTGCTGCCCTGCACACTCGACACTCTTCTACCGCCCCACATGCCCGGGATCCCAGCTGTTGGCCTCAGCTATGGAGGGGGGGTGGTAAAAAGGGGAAAGGGGGCTGGCTTTCAGCACCCCCACTATTCAAAATTTTGCAGTGTCACTGCTCAGAACAAGCCTGCCAGCCCCAGCCTGAGCTGGGCCCACAGCACATGGTAAGAGCTGATTCATAGCAGAGTGAGAAGCAGGAGAGGGACTGGGGGTGCAGCAGGGGCAGGGCCATACCTGGCTGTTTGGGGAGGCACAGCCTTAGGGTGACAAGATGTCCTGAATTTATAGGGTCAGTTCTGATATTTGGGGCTTTAGAAAAAGGCTCCTATATAGGCTCCTATTAACCCCATCTCCTGTCCCGATTTTTCACACTTGCTGTCTAGTGACCCTATACAGCCTCCCCCACCTATGATACCCGCCGCCCATGTCCACAGCTAAAAACTCGGGGACTGGGTCACAAAGAGGAGTCTATGAAACAGTGGGTCTGTAGACAGAGAAATAGAGGCCCAAGACAGCTGCTAGTCAGGACAGGTTGGCAGTGCCTGGCCAGAGATTTCTGCAGAAGGGAGTGGTTTATATTTGTTTGTTATCCCCGATCCAGGGAACAGGACTTGTGTACATTTAATAAATAAACAGTATCACTGATTTGTCTTGTAAATGTGAAACTGTCCTGCTGGGCCCTGAATTCGGCAACTTTTTAGTTTAGTTTAGTTTACTTTACTTCGCTTTTTTTTAATTTAGCTTTAAAAAAAACCCATGAAATAAAATAAATAAAATAAAACATGTGCCTATCCAAGGATCTGGGTTTCCCTGCCATAAATTACAAATAAACAAATAAAATTAGAAAGCCAAGGTGTGTTAGGCAGCATCTTTTATTGGAGTAACTTCTGTTGGTGAGAGAAACAAGCTTTCAAACTTACTGAGAGCTCTTCTTCAGCTCTGGAAAACTTACTAACAGTGTCACAGCTAAATACAAGATAGAACAGATTGTTTATCATAAATAATTAACACACATTTCAAGGGACCAAAATAAAATAAAACAAGTGCTTATCCAAGGATCTGGGCATCCCTGCCATAAATTACAACTAAACTAATATAACAATTACACGGCCAGCCGAACATAAAACTCCCATCCAAGAACTCTGATTCCCCTCAAAAGCCTTTCTCTGCAGCACCTTGCAGTGAAATGGACTGCAAGTTTCCACATATTATTTCAAATGAAAACTCCTTGACTTGCAGAACTGTCCAGTTCGCATCATATATACAGAGGAGTTAGATAAAAAAAAACATAAAAACTTTCGCTGGCAGGTTGCAGCATAACACAACTTTATTGCTTAGGACAATACACATGAACCAAGGACAACACACATGAACCAAAAACAGAGAGAGACAAAGCAGGCTGCTCTCTAAAAACAGAGACGTACAACTCACCCAACCTTAGCCAAGGCTGACTGGTTGCACACTGACTCTGATCCCATGCTTCTTTATTGAGCCCTCTGCCTTCAAGCAGGACCAGGAAAACCCCTGAGAATGTAAAGCCAGTGATCATAATGTTGACACAGTTTTCAATACATACATCATAAGAACCTCATCATGTTTTGCTTTCCGCCTTTCTTCCCTGACTAGTGCAATGGTGTGGAGTGACATGTGCCTTTACAATGACTCCAATTCAGCAAACCATCACTTTTCAGTAAAACACATGCTGAACTTAAAAGGGATTTATGTGGACAGTTTGCTGAACTTGGGCTTATAACAGGCACTCTCTCGTCTTTTCAGTATCTCACTATTTTGACTCTAATAAATCAGTCTGCGTATGAGGAAGGGCAATGGGTACACTGATATCTCTGCTATGAGGGGCTAACTTCTCTCCCAGCTTTCTCCATTCAGATCTCCCCATGGTATGTTTCAAACCCTACCCTAAGGGCCAAATAAGCCTGTATCAAAACAATTTATTGTGAATAATATTGTGAATGTCTAGTGCTTTTCCAATGGATTTTTTTCATATGTGACACAGAATTACATGTTATTTTCAGTGAGATACAAGAGAAAGAAGTAGGTTGTGGCCACACCTGGCAATTCTGACAGCACAATCTTTAGCACCACTAGATACGCCTGAGAAGTTTCTTGGTTGTCTGCTCTAGGAGAACATTCACACACCTCAGCATCGGGTGACAGAGGAATGTGAGATGGTCTCAGTATGTACCACATCTTCTGCACTGTGTATTTAATGCAACAAATGGGCATGTCAGAGCTGATAGTAAAATAACTAAGACACATTGAGACTGGTGCTGAGGAGATTGCTGGAGGTGCAGCAATAAACATGGTGTGGATATCAAAGTCCATGAATGGCTGAGAGAGAGAACAAACAGGAGGGGGATGAGGGTGGCCAATAATGTAATGAGTCAAAATCTTCCCTGGAGTAAAACCATTGAATATCTGTGTTGCATTTGGTCCAGTCGGTCTGTTATGTGCACTCCATTTGAGAAGAAACAGAAAGTCCTAAAAAATATTCAGAGCCTTAATGTCCACCCAAAGGGAACACACACGAATGGTGAGTTTAGAATGAAAGTTTTGTTGGTGAAAAATACCACCAGGAGTCTGCAGAGACAATCTGCAGGAACTAATTACACCTCACTCTGCTGCCCTCACTCCCATGGAATACACCTCACTCTGCCAGTGGTGGCCCTGGCCAAGGGCTTCAAAATGGACTGGGCATCTTGGGTGTCAAATTCGAGAGACCTTGAAGGGGCCTGAATTTCACAAACTGATGAGGAGCCCCACTCTGAATGTCAGGTCTTAAGGTCTCTCAAGCTGGACAACCAAAATCAACAGTCAGTTTAGAAACACTTAGGGTATGTCTACACTACGAAATTAGGTCAAATTTATAGAAGTCGGTTGTTTAGAAATTGTTTTTATAAGGTCGATTGTGTGTGTCCCCACACAAAATGCTCTAAGTGCATTAATTCGGCGGACTGCGTCCACAGTACCAAGGCTAGCGTCGACTTCTGGAGCGTTGCACTGTGGGTAGCTGTGGGTAGCTATCCCACAATTCCCACAGTCTCCGCCACCCATTGGAATTCTGGGTTGAGATCCCAATGCCTGATGGGGCAAAAACAGTGTCGCGGGTGATTCTGGGTACATGTCGTCAGGCCCCCACTCCCTCCCTCCCTGCCCTGAAAGCAACAGCAGACAATCGTTTCGCGCCTTTTTTTCAGCCCAGACGCCATAGCACTGGGATCATGGAGCCTGCTCAGATCACCGCGGCAATTATGAGCACTTTAAACACTATGCACATAATCCTGGAGTATATGCAGAGCCAGAACCAGCCAAAGCAAAACCAGGCAAGGAGGCGACAGCAGGGCGGTGACGAGAGTGATGAAGAAATAGACATGGAGATAGACCTCTCACAAAGTATGGGCCCCAGCAATGTGCAAATCATGGTGTTAATGGGGCAGGTTCATGCCGTGGAATGCCGATTCTGGGCCCGGGAAACAAGCACAGACTGGTAGGGCCACATAGTGTTGCAGGTGTCGGACGATTCCCAGTGGCTGCGAAACTTTCGCATGCGTAAGGGCACTTTCATGGAACTTTGTGACTTGCTTTCCCCTGCCCTGAAGCACCAGAATACCAAGATGAGAGCAGCCCTCATAGTTGAGAAGTGAGTGGCGATAGCCCTGTGGAAGCTTGCAACACCAGACAGCTACCGGTCAGTTGGGAATCAATTTGGAGTGGGCAAATCTACTGTGGGGGCTGCTGTGATCCAAGTAGCCAACGCAATCAAAGAGCTGCTGATATCAAGGGTAGTGACTCTGGGAAATGTGAAGGTCATAGTGGATGGCTTTGCTGTAATGGGATTCCCTAACTGTGGTTGGGCGATATACAGAACCCATATCCCTATCTTGGCACTGGAGCACCAAGCCAGCAAGTACATAAACCCCAAGGGGTACTTTTCAATGCTGCTGCAAGCACTGGTGGATCACAAGGGACGTTTCACTAAGAACAAAGTGGGATGGATGGGAAAGGTACATGATGCTCGTGTCTTCAGGAACTCTGGTCTGTTTCAAAAGCTGCAGGAAGGGACTTTCTTCCCAGACCAGAAAATAACCATTGGGGATGTTGAAATGCCTATAGTTATCCTTGGGGACGCAGCCTAACCCTTAATGCCATGGCTCATGAAGCCATTCACAGGCAGCCTGGACAGTAGTCAGGACCTTTCCAACTATAGGCTGAGCAAGTGCAGAATGATGGTAGAATGTGCATTTGGACGTTTAAAAGCGCGTTGGTGCAGTTTACTGACTCGGATAGACCTCAGCAAAACCAATATTCCCGTTGTTATTACTGCTTGCTGTGCGCTCCACAATATCTGTGAGAGTAAAGGGGAGATATTTATGGCGGGGTGGGAGGTTGAGGCAAATCGCCTGGCCACTGATTACATGCAGCCAGACACACCAGGGAGGTTAGAAAAGCACAGCAGGGCATGGTGCGCATCAGAGAAGCTTTGAAAACCAGTTTCATGACTGACCAGGCTATGGTGTGAAAGTTCTGTGTTTTTCTCCTTGATGAACCCCGCCCACCTCGGTTCATTCTACTTCCCTGTAAACTAGTCACCCTCCCCTCCCCCCTTTGATCACTGCTTGCAGAGGCAATAAAGTCATTCTTACTTCACATTCATGCATTCTTTATTAATTCATCACACAAATAGGGGGATAACTGCCAAGGTAACCCGGGAGGGGTGGGGGGAGAAGGGAAGTGCCGGGTGGGGTGGGGGAGGAGGCAAGGACAAGGACACACTGCACTTTAAAATTTTAAAACTTATTGAAGGCCAGCCTTCTGTTGCTTGGGCAATCCTCTGGGGTGGAGTGTCTGGGTGGCTGGAGGCCACCACATTCTTGGGCGTCTGGGTGAGGAAGCTATGGAACTTGGGGAGGAGGGGGCTGTTGGTTACACAGGGGCTGTAGTGGCGATCTGTGCTCCTGCTCCCTTTCCTGCAGCTCAACCATACGCTGGAGCATATCAGTTTCATGCTCCAGCAGTCGGAGCATCGACTCTTGCCTTCTGTCAGTAATCTGACGCCACCTATCCTTTTCAGCCTGCCACTTACTCTCTTCAGCCCGCAATTCAACCCACCACCTCTCCTCGTGTTCATATTGTGCTTTCCTGCACTCTGACATTGTTTGCCTCCACGCATTCTGCTGTGCTTTGTCAGCATGGGAGGACATCTGGAGCTCCGAGAGCATGTCATCCCGAGTGCACTTTTTTTGCCTTCTAATCTTCACTAGCCTCTGCGAAGGAGAAACATTTGCAGCTGGTGGAGGAAAAGGGAGAGGTGGTAGTTAAAAAGACACATTTTAGAGAACAATGGGTACACTCTTTCATGTTAAACCTTGCTGTTCACATTACACAGCACATGTGCTTTCATTACAAGGTTGCATTTTTCCTCTTATATTGAGGGCCTGCCGGTTTGGTGTGAGAGATCACTCATGCAGTGCCAGGCAACAGAATTTGGCTTGCAGGCAGCCATGGTAAGCCACAGTCTTTTGGCTTCTGTAACTTTCATAACATGTGAGAAGGGATTCAAACAGCAGCACCCTCATTTCCCATACCAAGTGGCCGTTGGGTTGGTCATTTAAAATGGGTTGGCAATTTAAAAGGAGGGGCTGCAGTTTCTGGGTTAACGTGCAGCACAAACCCAACTAAGCCCCCTCCCCCCATCCTCAGTTCTCTGGGATGATCACTTCACCCCTCCCCCCACAACCTGGCTAACAGCAGAGAACATTTCTGTTCAGCCGAGCAGGAACAGGCACCTCTGAATGTCCCCTTAATAAAATCACCCCATTTCAACCAGGTGACCGTGAATGATATCACACTCCTGAGGATAGCAAAGAGAGATAAGGAATGGATGTTGTCTGTATGCCACCAAACACCGGGACCATACGCTGCCATGCTTTGTTATGCAATAATTCCAGACTACGTGCTACTGGCCTGGCATGGTAAAGTGTCCTACCATGGCAGATGGAATAAGGCAGCCCTCCCCAGAAACCTTTTGCAAAGGCTTTGGGAGTATATTCAGGAGAGCTTTCTGGAGATGTCCCTGGAGGATTTCTGCTCCATCCCCATACACGTTAACAGACTTTTCCAGTAGCTGTACTGGACGTGAATGCCAGGGCAAATTAATCATTAAACATACTTTCTTTTAAACCATGTGTAATATTTACAAACGTACACTCACCAGAGGTGCCTTGTCTGCCCTCAGGGCCTGGGAGCATGCCTTAGGTGGGTTCGGGGGTTACTGGCTCCAGGTCCGGGGTGAAAAACGTATCCTGGCTGTTGCAGAAACCGGTTTCTCCACTTCCTTGCTGTGAGCTATCTTCAATGTCTTCATCATCATCTTCCTCGTCGTCCCCAAAACCCGCTTCCGTGTTGCGTGATTCTCCATTGACGGAGTCAAAGCACAGGGTTGGGGTAGTGGTGGCTGCACCCCCTAGCATGGCATGCAGCTCAGCGTAGAAGCGGCATGTCTGCGGCTCTGCCCCGGACCTTCCATTTGCCTTTCTGGTTTTGTGGTAGGCTTGCCTTAGCTCCTTAATTTTCACTCGGCACTGCTGTGCGTCCCTGTTATGGCCTCTGTGCTTCATGCCCTTTGAGACTTTTTCTAATGTTTTGGCATTTCGTTTACAGCAATGGAATTCCGCTAGCACTGATTTGTCTCCCCATAGGGCGAGCAGATCCCGTACCTCCAGTTTGGTCCATGCTGGAGCTCTTTTGCGATCCTGGGACTCCATCATGGTTACCTGTGCTGATGAGCTCTGCGTGTTCACCTGTGCTCTCCACGCTGGGCGAACAGGAAATGAAATTCAAAATTTTGCGGGCCTTTTCCTGTCTACATGGTCAGTGCATCTGAGTGGAGAGTGCTGTCCAAAGCGGTCACAATGGAGCACTCTGGGATAGCTCCCGGAGGCCAATACTGTCAAATTGCGTCCACACTACCCCAGAAAGGCCGATTTCAGTGCTAATCCCCTCGTCGGAGGTAGAGTAAAGAAATCAATTTAAAGAGCCCTTTAAGTCGAAAAAAAGGGCTTTGTCATGTAGACGGGTCCAGGCTTAAATCGAGACACATATGGCCGTTCGGCAGCAATTCGCAGCGGGGCTGTCACTCCTTCTCGGAGCGAAGGACCTGCCACTGATCGCGATCGCGGCTTTTTTTTTTTTTTTTTTTTTTTGTGCTCGGGGAGGCAAAAACGCTAGAGTCGGCCCTGCCAATCCGCATGAGTCAAGCCCACAGTGTCCATGTTTAATGACGGCTGAGCTCAGCAGTACAATCATCCTCAGACAGCAGAACTCACAGCCCAGTCTGACTTCAATGCCAGACATTTCCCTCTCACGTCTTTAGATTTTCACAGTCAAATTACATCTGCTTCCTATGTGGCTACAACAGGGAAAAGGTTGATATAATTTGGACCTCAGATTTAAAAATATTAAGCATCAGCTTGTTTCTTCAGATATTTATCTAATTTTTCAGCAAACTGGAGATTGGTTTGTGCAGTGTCACACATTGTATAGTTTTTAGAAATATGTTTGGACTCAGAAAGCAATTCAAACATGACAATAGTAATTTAAATTTAAAGAAAGACACATTTGACAATGTAGGGCTTGTCTACATGGGGATTCTGAGGAAAATGAATCCAAATTAATAGTTTAATTAATCCATTTTAAATTCACACATTTTTCTACTCTGGAATAATTTTTCGAGTACCTCCATGTACACAAATCCTTTTGTGCTGATAGCTTATGTAGATTTTTTTTAGTGACCTATGTCTTTAAGGCTATGTCTACATTACAATAAAAAAAACCTGCAGCACCAAGTCTCTGAGCTCAGGTCAAATAACTTGGGATTGCTGGGCTCTGACTGCATGGCTAAAAATTGCAGTGTAGACATTCAGGCTCAGGTTGAAGCCTGGGATCTGAGACCCATCCCCTTTGTGGAGTTTCAGAGCCTGGGCTCCAGCCTGATCCCACATGTCTACTCTGAAATCTACAGCCCCACAACCCAACCTCAGCCATTGCCATGCTGAGAGGCTTTTATTGCAGTGTAGACATACCCTAAGGCACAGCGCATGGTAACAGAAATCCTAGAGACACTGATGAGTACAAAGGGGCAGGAAAAGTGCTGGATATCCCTAGCGGAAAATTTCTGCTCTGTAGGGAAGTAAATCCTCTAGCTTTGAGCTGGTGTTGCTGGCTTGCATGCTACCCCAGCTCCTGCAGCATACTTCATAGGGGCATGAACTGGCATGTCTTGAGCATTACAGATGGCCCTTTGGGGTGATAGCTAGGAAAAACCCCAGAACTGGCATAGAACTGGTCTCAGAATTAGGGAGTTGCAACCATTTCCTTTGTTCACCCCACTGCCACATCACCAAAGTTTGTCCAGCTGGAACTGGGTGCAGCTAAGCGTATGGTTATGCCACAATCACTGGGTGTGAATACAGCTCAAGGGGACATGCCTGAGCTAGCTTTAATCTCACTAGCTCAGTTCCTGGAGTGGAGCGGTGAAGCTGCAGCACCGGCTAGCCCTGGGATTAATTATCCTGGGTTCTGGGCTGGTTCATGCAGCCTGGATTGAAGCTGCTGCAGGACTGGAGCTAGCGAGATTGAAGAGCTCACAGGCAATGACTGCAGTCTGGACATTCCCTACATCTCTGGCCCATTGTGCCTCAGGGAGAGTCAGTGCCTCCAGCAGCCCTGGAAAAGGGTGGGTGCTGTGCCACGCTTGAGCAGCAGTGGTGCTGCAATCACATGGCCGTGCCCTTCCTGAGCATTAGGACTACGATAGTGAATGGTCCTTTCACCACAACAAAGGTTCTCACATGATCTCATCACACACATATTCGCCCCCATGCTGGCGGGACACAGTGGCACCTTCTCATACTGTTCAGTTTTCCCTGCATCATACAGTGACACCAGAGTAGGAAGGGAAGGAACAGCCTGGTGTATTTCAAGAGGGAATGACGAGAAAGCAGGTGTCTTGTGTTTCTGAGCGTCTGTGTCTATTTTGATTGCTGCTCTCATTTCAGATCAGACCCTGTGACTCTTCTCACAAGAGCTACCAGAGGCTTGGAGCTACTGGAACAGCTCTCCAGCTGCTTGTTCTGTACTCCTAGCAACAATTCCTTTTTCAGGTAAAAGCATAGTCCATAAAACACATCTCTGAAGCACAGAATCCCTGGGGGGAGATGCTGAAATCTGCACAAAACTCCTGCTGGTATCTGTGTTTCAGCAGAGAAAAGGATTTTGTTTGTGTTACTGAGATACGAACAGGTGATTCGAGAGGCATTTGGGGATCTGGTCCTGGCTGGTTTAATGGTTTTGCACCCACTCAGCACCCAACCTCCAATAGAAGGGTAGATTGGGATGTGTTAGACACCTGGGCAGAGCACCATGCACCATGGATATCCTCTGATTACGAGGGCCCATGGGGACCAGCTGCTGTAACTTACACCAGGGGGCTGAGCAGCCCTTACCTGGCCCCAGAATACAGAGAGAATGAAGGTGGCTTAAAGCCCTTTCTCTCTTCCATCCTTGCCCCAAGTGCAGGGATTAGGGAGCAGAGAAACAGACCAAGCCCACTGAGGTCCCTGTCTAAGGGCTTATCTGCGCTTCAGTGTAGACACACACACTACAGCGACAGGAGGGGTTCTCCCATCACTAGTGAATCCATCTCCCCGAGAGGCGAAAACTAGCATGACAGAAGAATTCCTGCACCAACCTAGTGCTGTCTACACTGGGGTTAGGTCGGCTTAACTGCACCTCTCAAGGGTGTGGATTTTTCACTCCCCTGAGCAATATAGCTGGGTCAACCTAACTTGAGGGTGGGAAGGTGGGGATGGGGAGGCATGTGAAGAGAAGGGTAAGGGGGCTGCATGCAGGACCCGTGGCATGGAGGGGGCATGGGGCACTTGGCCTGGGGACAGAGTGGATGGAGGGACACACAGATTCCCTGGCATGGGGAAAGGTTGGGTGGCTGCAGGGAGTCCCTTCAATAGAGGGGAATGGGATGGGGTCCCACAGGGAGTTGTGCGGGGATGGAGAGATGCAAGGAGCCTCTGGTGCATGCAATGAGCTCAGCCTGCATAAACTATGAACTGTGTGACCCACAAACTCCAGTTTACAGGGGCCTGAGGCATGTGAGGTGCTAAGAACCCACAACTCCCTGTGATGTCAGTGTAACCTCTGGGAAGCTGGTTAGTATGTGTGTTGGGTCTTTTATTATTTTCTTGAAACAATGCTTTCTTAAACACAATTCACTTACCTATCATATCATTTGCCCAAACACACAAAAGAAAAGATGTGATTAGCTAAAGAACACAAAAATCGTCACCCTTTCTGCATAGGAAACAGACGCAAATGATTCTTACAAGGGAGAGGATATATTCATTTTGTCACAATGGAAAGTATTTGATTAGTTAAATGTGGGCACACTATCTCCTTCATTGGGGCATCTGATCTATTTCCCACCCCAGTGCACACATATGAATGCACAGTTTTGAGGAAACAAGGTGTAAAACATTTTCTTTTTTTATTCCCCCCAGAAACCTCTGAGGAGAAAGGTGGTAAGTCTGTATTTTTTGTTCTCTACTTTCAATAACACCAACATGTTTATGATGATAGATTATGAGTAATATCATAATTATAAAAAGTAAAAACCATTGGTGAACTTCCTTATAGACACACACTACAGCAACAGAAGGGGTTCTCCCATCACTGTAGTGAATCCATCTCCCCGAGAGGCAAAAGCTGGGTTGACAGAAGAATTCTTGCATCAGTCTAGTGCTGTCTACACTGGGGTTAGGTCGGCTTAACTGCACCATTCAAGGGTTTGGATTTTTCACCCCCCGAGCAATGTAGCTGGGTCGACCTAAATTTTGAGAGTAGACCTGGCCTGAGTATTGGCATTGGCATGTGGCATTTTGGAGACCGGGCAGCTGTACACCTTGCCATTTATTGTGGAGACTTGTCATGATCTGGAATTCCCTGGAGAAGCAGGTGAAGAATTTCTTTGAACTCCAGTAGGAAAAACACAGAAATTGGGAGAGTGCCCTGAGTTAAAAATAAAGCCATAACAAAGGGACAATGCTGTTTCCCTGAAGACAGTCCCCTCTGAATCTCTTTCTTGTTGCTTTAGCTGTTGCTTCTGTGTCCATTGATCTGCTGGGTCCCTAGGGCCAGGGGATTGACCTAGCCTGCAGGTCAAACGGGTGGTTCCCCAAACCTGAACTCCACTGGGTTACAAAGAATGGGCAGGATCTGCAGCCTGTGACCAAAACAGAGCAGGATCATGAACTTCTGTTCAGTGCTCTAGCCACATTACAACCCTGGGAGAGGAAACTGGAGAAATCAGCTGCGTTATACAGAACAGCCTGTAATAGATGACTGGCAGATAGCCACTGTAGCAAAACTTTTATTTAAAAAAAGGTTTTGGAGGTGATCCTGGCAATTACAGGCTGGTAAGTCTAACTTCAGTACCAGGCAAATTCGTTGAAACTATAGAAAAGCACAGAATTATCAGACACTTGGATGAACAAAATATCTGGGGGAAGAGTCAATGCAGCTTTTGTAAAGGGAACTCATGCCTCACCGATTCTTTGAGGGAGTCAACATGTGGACAAAGGTGATGCAGTGGATAAAGTGTAGTTGGATTTTCAGAAAGCTTTAGACAAGGTCCCTCACCAAAGGCTCTTAAGCAAAGTAACCTGTCATGGGATAAGAGGGAAGGTCCTCTCATAGATGAGTAAGTGGTTTAAAGACAGGAAAGAAAGGGAAGAAATAGGTGGTCTGTTTTCACAAGGAAGAGCAGTAAATAGTGAGGTCATCCAAGGATCTGTACTGGGACCTGTGCTGTTCAACATATTCATAAATGATCTGGGAAAGGAGATGAATAGTGGGATGGCAAAATTTGCAGATGTTAATGTTAATTCTGTTAGCTAACATTTTTATTATCTCTCTTAGCCTAACTTTGCAAAGCTACAGGGCAGTCTTGGTTAACTATTCTTTAACATACCTTAGATTTTCAGGCCCATGCGTTAATAGATGTAATATGACTATTCTGGAACGCTGCATCCAATCAATTCCAGAATTTCAGGGAATGTTCTAGATATCAATGGGTAGAACCCTGTCACTTTTGATGAAATCTGAAAACTGGAAAGGAGAAATTGAGGACACATGGATTGTCTGGCACTTGGATAGCAGAGCTAGCACTTTCAACCACCTCCATAATTGTCTGTAGGTCAAAGACCCAGTTGATGGCATAAATAACACCTTTCAGCATAACAACTCCCCCATTTCATTTTTGCCCCACGTCTGAATAGAATTTAAAAATAGTGAAACACTGAAAGAGAAAGAAAAGAAGAGAGAAAGGAGAATAAGATTGTGGGGGTGGGAAGGTGGGGATAGGGATGCATGTGGAGAGAAGGGTAAGGGGGCTGCACACGGAACCCCTGGCCTGGAAGGTCAATAGGGCACTTGGCATATGGACAGAGTGGAAGGAGGGACACATAGAGCCACTGGCATGAGGGAAAGGTTGGGTGGCTGCAGGGAGTCCCTGCAATAGAGGGGAATGGGATGGCGTCCTACAGGGAGTTGTGCGGGGATGGAAAGATGAAAGGAGCTCCTAGTACATGCAATGAACTCAGCCTGCATAAGCTATGAACTGTGTGACACACACCCCCAACCCCAGTTTATAGGGGGCTGAGGGATGTGAGGTGCTAAGAACCCACAACTCCCAGGGACTTCAGGGTAACCTCTGGGAAGCTGGTTAGCATGTGTGTAAGGGCTTTTATTGTTTACTTAAAAACAGTGCACTTATCTTTCACATCATTTGCCCAAATACATACAAGAAAAGAAGTGATTAGCTAAAGAACACCAAAAATCTCACCCTTTCCATATAGGCAACAGACACAAATGATTCTTACAAGGTAGAGGAAATACTCATTTTGTCACAATCCAAATTATTGGATTAGTTAAATGTGGGCACACTCTCTCCTTCACTGGGGCATCTGATCTATTTCCCACCCCAGGGCACACATACGAATGCACAGTTTAGAGGAAACAAGGTGTAAAACATTTTCTTTCTTTTTTCCCCCAGAAAGCCTTGAGAAGAGCACTGGTAAATCTGCATTTTTTCTTCTCTACTTTCAATCACACCAAAATGTTTATTATTATTCATTAAGAGTAATATCATAATAATCAAAGTTAAGAACCATTGGTGAGCTGAAGACAACAGCCCTTTTAGGCACTGTGACAATTTTAAGGAAAGTCAAAGGAGAACAGGTGTATTTTTAGAACCTAAAATGAGTGAATTCTTCTGTGGGTTTAACGAAATTCCTGACCATTCAAGCCTACAAAGTCAATTTGTGGTCAGGATGTATTGGTGTCTCAGTGGGATAAATTTAAGACAGGAGCTTTCCCCTTTTTATGCTTAAAGATTTTGTATGTTGTGAAAGCTATTTGTTTAAAGAAAAAAACCCTCACTGATGTAATATTGAGGAACAAAAATAATAAATGAGAAATTACGATGCTGTGCTTTTTTGTTTGTTTTAGTTTATTTGAAATCCTGACAGGTCTGTAACCATTTCATCCATTTCATTTGTCAAATAATTTTAATTATGGTTCCAGAAAATACACACAACAAAAGACCCCACACAATCTAGAACCGTTCTCTATCTTTAAAATGGAAAGACACTATTGGATCAGGACAAATCTATGTGTTGGATATTTTCAGTAACTAATGACCTTTTTTTATTTGTCTTGTTCTACAGAAAAAATGGTTGAGGCCTACTTAGTCCTACAAAACAAGATTCTCATAGGCACAGTTGTTGTCCTCATTGTTATCATCGTTATCATCTTAAGTTGTCGTTGTTCAAGTAGGAAAATCTTCCTTTTACATTTTTAAACTTTATTCATATTTACAATATAAGGCCAAATTCTGTGTAAATAATGTGTGTGACATATAGGCTACTTCTGACCTAAATTAAATAATGTATTCCTTTTTCTTTGTTTTGTTTTTTTAACTTAGTTTTGTGTATTGTTTTAGGGGTGGTGATTTTAAAGATGTAACTGATTTTAAGGAAGTGCTAATCTTATGTTTTTAAAATTTGTATCTGTTTTCTTGACCATTGTTTTAAATTAATGTTTCTATTTATTGCATTGTGTGCAACGGCCTATGGCTACGATGCTATATCAAATCGCTTACTCAGTCTTTACTGAAATTGGCATCAAGGGAAATATTTGGTGAGGAGTGGCTGCAGTTTTTGGTCCACTACTTGCAAATGGCATAAATTATTAATAGAAACAGGCTCCAAATTGGAACCAATTTTTGACTCACACTATCATATATTTGTGGGTCTTTGGCTCCATTATTTTGGTTCAGTGCATTATAGATGGACAAACCATGAAATTTGTCTCTGGATCCAGATTTAAATTCCATCCCATCACCATGCTGAGCAAAGAAGGAGGGAGACCTGGCTTTAGAAACCAAGCCCAGGAATAATCACTGTGAGGGAAGTGATTATTCCCCTCTATTTGGCAATGGTGAGGCCACATCTGGAGTATTATGTCCTGTTTGGGGCCCCCCACTACAGAAAGGATGTGGACAAATTGGAGCGAATCCAGCGGAGGGCAACAAAAATGATTAGGGGGCTGGGGCATATAACTTATGAGGAGAGGCTGAGGGAACTGGGATTGTTTAGTCTGCAGAAGAGAAGATTGAGGGTGCATTTGATAACAGCCTTCAACTACCTGAAGGAGGGTTCCAAAGAGGATGGAGCTCGGCTGTTCTCAGTGGTGGCAGATGACAGAACAAGAAGCAATGGTCTCAAGTTGCAGTAGTGGAGGTCTAGGTTGGATATTAGGAAACACTATTTCACTAGGAGGGTGGTGAAGCACTGGAATGGGTTCCCTAGGGAGGTGGTGGAATCTCCATCCCTAGAGGTTTTTAAGGTCAGGCTTGACAAAGCCCTGGCTGGGATGATTTAGTTGGTGGTGGTCCTGCTTTGAGCAGGGGGTTGGACTACATGACCTCCTGAGGTCTCTTCCAACCCTAATCTTCTATGATTCTATGCTTCTATGAAAACATCCCCCCACACCCAATAAATAGGGTGTTCCAAGACTAGGAGGAATTTTGGCAGATATTTGGTGGTATTTCCCCTGGTAAGCCCTATGCTTTGGGGAAGGGCTAGGGCAAGGTTTCTTCTGACTCTGACAATAATGTAAGGTCCAAAGCCATCTCCATCTTAGCCCTAGTCTACACTATACAGTTAGGTTGATGTAAAGCAGCTTATGTTGAGCTAACTATGTCAGTGTACACACTACAGCCTTGCTCTGCTGGTGTAAGTGCCATATTACACAGACATAATAAGTCCACCTGCAAGAGAGGCGTAGGGCTTATGTCAATTTAGTTAGGGTGATACAATGTCTTTGTAGATAGTGCATTACTTACGTTGGCTGTTGGCTGTGAATTTTGCAATTTCACAGTTCCATAAC
This sequence comes from Trachemys scripta elegans, assembly GCF_013100865.1. Classification (NCBI taxonomy): domain Eukaryota; kingdom Metazoa; phylum Chordata; order Testudines; family Emydidae; genus Trachemys; species Trachemys scripta. The sequence goes on along the minus strand of NW_023260511.1, from coordinate 482,686 downwards.
ATTGACAAGAAAATCCTCCTGCTCCCAGCTGGGCTACTGCCTGATGCCCAGGCTCCCCACTCCCTGCTCCAATTTAGCTGCCCCCTATGCTCACCATTCCATGCTCCCAGCCAGGCTGCTGCCAGGCTCTTTGCTTCCTGCTTGGAGCTGGGCTGCTCCAGGGGTCCCATCTCCCCACTCCATGCTGGGGAGCCCAGCTGCACTGAGACTTCCAGCTTCCTACTCCCCACTGGTTGTCTCATTCACAGTGGGGATTGGGGAGGCGAGAGTCCGGGCAACTGCTCCAATCCTGCTGGGGACCATGGAGCCGAGAGAAGGGGGTCTGCCGTGTTCCCAGCGGGGAGTGCAGAGCCCAGAGCAGGGATGGGGGGCAGCCAAGCTCATGGAACTGAGAGCGGGGGGGGGGGCAGCTGGTGGGAAGCCAGGAGGCAGGTGTTCTCCTGGTGGGCAGTGTGCAGCCAGGTGCCCAGGCGTTGGCTGTGCTTCCAGCAGGGTTTGTGAAACCAAGAGTGTGTGTGGGGGGGGGAAGCTACAGGGCTCACAGCAGGATGGAGAGCTGGGAAGGGGCAACTGGCAGGAACCCAAGGGTAGCTGGGCTCCCAGCAGAGAGCTGCAAGATGAGCTAAGAACCCTGGCTCACACAGTCCCTCTGAGATCAGTGGAAGAGCTCATGGTGAGGACGTGCACCATTGACCAAGGAGGGTAGTGTGGACATGAACCACTGCAGTAATTGCTGTGGTGGCTGTAAGTTGACCTAATATAGTTTTTAGTGTAGACATGCCCACAGTGTCTGAGACCTAACGCTGCCTCGTTGGGGCAATATCCTTTTGCTCAAATACTTTGTTGAGTGGTGGTGGCGTGGTGAGTGACAGCCCTTCTGGACATTCTCTGGGAGGAAGATGGAAGGGAAGAGTTGGTGTTAGAGGTTGGGTGTTCCAGGAATCCCAAACACATTGGTGCAACCATAGGCCTTGATCATGGCATTTGTTCCACACAGCACCAGGGTCGACCTAGAAGGATGTGGGATTGGGGCCATAATCTGTGAGTATCCTTAAGTGTTTTCATCAGGACTGACACACTGAACTCTGTAGGGTTTTAGGTAATGAGTAATTGCTATTTGCATCTCCATCGGTATTTTCATATATTATCTCTGACTTTTATTTTAGGAAAAAGAAGGCGAGATCCTGAAGAAGGTAACAAAATTTTGCCAAGTAATACACACAAACACACACACACAAACACAAAAGGTAAGCAGAAAAAATACTATTTGTGGTGAGTATTAATTTCCCAGACAAATATGTAACCAGTGAATTAGCCAATCGGTTCCATACTTTTTTGGAAATTTTAGGAAAAATCCCCTCAGCTTTTTTTGAGACATTAAAATTACATTTTCCCTCAATATGTTAAGAACATTGTTCCTCCTAAAGGGTTAGATTTTGACTTTACAATGAGCCTTAGTATGGGTCAGTGTGTAGCCGCACTGTCCCAACAGCAAAGCAGGAAGGGGCTGGATTCAGAAAGGTACTTCACTGTGAGTTTCAATGAGACAGTTACACTCTCCCTCCCACGAACAGTACCAGCATAGAGAGGGAGGGAGGAAGAGACAGACACAAGAGACAATGGACTCTGAACACGCCTGGGATCCCGGGAGGGGTAAAGAAGTACAGAGTAAAACAAGGTAAACAATAGACAGTGCAGGCAGAAAATGAGCAAGGCTGAAGACATCTGGGATTAAATGCACTCTCAGTATGCAAATGAGGACACTTGATTCTGGCCCCCATGCACTACTAAGGCAACATACAATGACTGCAGTTGAGTTACAGTAGGCCAAGGAAGGAATCCCCTGGCATAAGCACAGCATAGCCCCATGCATCTCTATACTGCTGTTTCTAAGGTGTGATGTCAGGAGAATGCCCCAGGCTGGACTTGTAGTACATAGTCTACAGGGAATTCTGGGCTACAATACATCCCATTGCACAGCCAATACAGCTTACTTAGGTGTACCTGAGCTACTTAATACATACCTATGGTCCCAGGTGAGATTGTACTCAGGTGGCTAGCCCATGCAGCCCACCATGGCAACATTGCTATTTTTAGCAAGCTGGTTACATCAAAGCTAGCTCGGATATGTCTACACATGCTGCCCTTGCACCTCCTGACTGTAGTGTAGACGTACCCTTAGGCATCATGCTTGATCCTAGACAGGAGTAACTTGGGTGCAGATTTTCAAAAGTTGTGTTGGGTGCTGAAATCTTTTGAAAACCTGGCCACAGGAGGTGACACAGTAGGTCTCTCATTAATTCAGGGACAGATTCTGCTGCATTTCTGTCACCTTAACCTCATACATGCAACACTACACAAGCCACAGGTGGGGACCAGATCCAACCATGGGACATTTCTGGGATAAAGAACTTTTGGAAAACTTAGAACAAGCGTTTATTACTTTGAATGCTTTGGGCCAGACCCATAGTTAGAGAAAAGAAGACTGAGGGGGGATCTGATAACAGTCTTCAAATATGTTAAGGGCTACTAAAAAGAGGAGGTGATCAATTGTTCTTCAGTGATCAGTGAGGGTAGAACAAGAAGTAATGGGCTTAATCTGCAGCAAGGGAGATTTAGGTTAGATATTAGGAAAATCTTTCTAATTCTAAAACTAGTTAAGCTCTGGAATAGGCTTCCAAAGGAGGTTGTGAAGTTCCCATCACTGGAGGTTTTTAAGTACAGGTTGGACAAACAGCTGTCAGTGATGGTCTAGGTTTACTTAGCCCTGCCTTAGTGCAGGAGATTGGACTTGCTGACCTCTCAAGGTCCATTCCAGACCCACATTTTGATGTCATTGGACCAATTTATACCAGCTGAAGATCTGGCCCATATGTCCATAACATATAATAGCAGAGGAATATTTCTGGGGACAACATGAAAGTGCTGCAATAAATATCTGATGTAGATTGTCAGTGCTCATATGTGATATTGCTGTTAAACATTCTAATCTTCTCTGTGTTGCTTTGCTTTCTTTTGAAGGTCAACTCATCAGTACAGAAGAAGGTAGATAAGCTATTTCATCATTTCATTATTTAAAATCAATATGTAAAAAGATAATAATATGTAGAGTCCATTACGCTTTCCATAGATTTCTTGAAAGCAAATTCAAAATGTTTTGCTTTTCATCAGTATAAATTGGGGTTGTCAATGCAAATCATTATATGGGACACATCTTCATAGATACATTGTGTGATGGACACCCTCTAATGGAAAGTCTCCCATTCACGATGACCCACACTCCACCTTCCCTCCCATACTACAATTGCTTACATGGAAAAACATAATTGAGAAAGCACTGTGTATTGTTAGCTGCCTTTAATGCTCTATATCAGTGGTTCCCAAACTTTTTTCCTCAAAGGACTCCTTTGGCATCTAACTAAATTTCCTGTTCCACTTTCATTTTTCATACATAAGTTTCATGTTGTTATTATCATTATTCTGTTAGGTTAATTTATTATTTTAAAATATATGTTTTGTAATTAAAATTAAGAATCACAAAGGAACCAAAAATAAACAGTCGGCAATCATTACAAGTTATCACATCAGACTTATTTTCACTTTAACTTAAATTATTTTGTGGTGTAGTTCTGAATGGGCAAGTACTGGTGGTACCAGAATGCTCCCAACAGTGTAGGAATGCCCCCCAAGCAGCATGACTTTTAATGCATGGTGTGTGAGAGGTCACACTATATGAAGGCCGTCCCGCCCCCAGACCACTGAACCGGCCCTTCCAAGTGGCGGGCTGGTCCCCCCAAGAGCTGGGCCGGTCCCCCTAAGAGCTGGGCCAAGCAGTCAGCCCCTCCAAGTGCTTGGCCAGCCCCAGCACTGGGCTCGCCCCAGTGCCGTTCCAAGCCACTGTTCCCAGCACCTCCCCAGGCCCCTCGCCTTATATTCCCCCCCACCCCTCCAGGCTTATCCTGGGTACCAGCTGGAACCAAGAGCCCCTGCTGGCTTAAGGGTAGAGGGGGAGGGAAAGTGGGGCCTCGGGGCGGAAAATGGGTGGGCCACAGCCTGGGTCTGGGGAGGCTTATCCTACCCTGGCCTTCGATACCCACAGCCCATTGCCTTATGAGGTGAGTGCACTATATAGCTATAAATTATTACCCAAAATGAGCAAAATTTTATCTTGCCCTACTTGTCTCCACTTGCTGGAAGATAAAAACTAGCCAACAGGAATCATAGAATCATAGAATATCAGGGTTGGAAGGGACCTCAGGAGGTCATCTAGTCCAACCCCCTGCTCAAAGCAGGACCAATTCCCAACTAAATCTTCCCAGCCAAGGATTTGTCAAGCCGGGCCTTAAAATCCTCCAAGGAAGGAGACTCCACCACCTCCCTAGATAATGCATTCCACTGGTTGCTATTTTTTGTGTATATGCCAAAAATGCATTCTTTGGAGTCTGAAACTATTTGCCAAAATTGTGTGGCATTCCACCAATAGTTTCAGTGGGGGCGAAAATTTTCAAAAGATTTGAAATGTTTTGTTTTGAGTGTTTTATTTCAAAATATTTCATTTTAAAAAGTCAAAATGTTTCATTTCAACTTTCTGATTTGAACTGCTATTTTGTTTCCAAGTTTGGCTGATAAAAAAATGGGGGAAAAACCATCAAAATGGCTGAATCAAAAAGAAAAACTCAAGAAAAAAATCAGTTTGTGTCAACTGAAGCAGTTTGGTTCAATCAAATTGACTTTTTTCAAGTTTTTTTGATTTGACAAAAAAAAGTGTTTTTGTTTTGAATTGCTGTATACAGCATTGTTTAGACCATTACTGGGTACTGTGTCCAGTTCTGGTGTCCAAAGGATATTGAAAAAGAGAACAACTCCAAAACATTTTGTGTCCCATCAGGTTAAGGTATGAAATCTGGCCAAGCCAAATTTGATGGGAGACTGCTCTGCCATGTGTGAGAATGGGCCTCGGTCTCTCTTTCCCTTAGGCCACATGGTGCAAGGGGCGTGAAAGGGGCAGCATCTCTTCAGAAGGGAGTGCCCCATGTTCCTTTAATCTCTATAGCCCAAATGTGAAAGACACTTAAGCAGATGCTTTACCTTACTCACAGGCATAGTCCCATTGAAGAAGTCAAACAGATTACCCACGTGCTCTAAACTAAAGAGGTGCTTTAAATTCTTTGATGACCTGGGTCTGTAGCTGGTGAGAAATAGAGCTGACTGTTTTGGACTCAGTTTAGTTATGGGCAGCGTTTGAGCCGATCTCTGCCACATTCAGGGTTTGGTTTCTGAAGAGAAACATAGATTTTATATTTTCCCTCATTGAATTTTAGCATCAGAGAGAGTTGAAAACAAAAGGTTGAAAAGATCCGTGCTATAGCCCTATTCCTGCTCTCATTGGGTGAAAAATCTCCCCTGTGGAATGGGTTATTCATGACTTAAATCCCAGCTAGCCCTTCAAAATAGGATATAGGTGTTTACCTTGTGCTGCACAGGTCTAGTCCTTCTCTCTCTCCAGGGATGAATTTCACCTTAAATCAGTCATAACATGTCTGTGCATATAGGAGGAGTGAGGCCTGGATATTGTGTCATCCATTATAAGATTTGCAATTTGTCATTGTCTTTAATAATATAAGGAACAACACGCCCTTTGAGATCATGTGGGTGGGTGTCCTGCTGTCAAAATATACACCATTACTCTTTCTCGATTTTTCACCTATATCTTTTAGTAATCTCCCCTCCACCCCCCTTTGAGGTCGGGGGAGTTAAAGACACACACTTCTGTCAGGCTTCTGGAGCGTTGGAACCCCTCCAAGCCCTGTCACCCTGGACAGGGTGTTCCCCTGAGGGACGCAGGGAGGAATTTCTTATTTTCTCCCCCATGTTTTTGGGCTGGTAGTGAGAAGTCTTTCCATTGCAATTCCTTGTCTATGGGGCTTGATGGAGCAAGAGAGGGGAGTCGAGTAGCATAGCCAACATGGATTGGCTCCTTCCTAGCATAGCACTGAAATGAAAGGGCTGAAGGCTTCAGCGCATTCCTTATGTGCATCATCAGAAGAGGTAAAACCAGACACTCCCGCTCTTAGCAAAAGATGAAAAGGTGATGGGCTGTGTTAGAAGGTGGGGACCCATTCTTTACCTTTTCACGGGATGCCCTCCAGCCTCACCTTACAAGAGCTAGGACAAATGGAAAACTTCTCATTACAAAAAATGTTTAAATGGGGTGTTTTTAAAAACTCAAACCTTCTTTCATGAAAAGCTTTTTGATTCATTGTTTCAGTGAACAGAACACTATTTTTCAAACAGTTTCAGTTTTGAAGAATCAGCATTTTTCAACTAAGACCAGTTCTTTGAAAACATTCCCAATCAGCTCTAATTTCCAGTCTGACACTGTCTAATTTCAGCTTCCATTGGATTACATTATGCCTGACTACCAAAGCAGAAAAAAGTAACTTTGAATTGGTTCTTCTTCAATAGAGTTCTATTAATCTAACAATACTAGTAAAATATTTATAAAGACCTGTGCAGGGCTCACTGTTAGAAGTGTGGGAGAAAAAATATTTTTTCCTAATAATCCTTTAATTAATCTAATTTCTTATGTTTGCACTCCAGAAAGATGCAGTGTGTAGCATCTCTAAAGCAGTGACAATATTCAGAATTTCCTTTATTGCAGTGACAGGATTTATTGAGGTGTTTTACAGTAGGGAGATGAGTCTGGTTTGGACACTTGCAACATCATTGGTGTGAGGTATCAGATTGGAAGCTTTTAGGGAGAGGCGGAATATCTGTTAGCTAACCCAACTGAAATTCACAAGGTGTGTGCAGGAAAAAAATATTTTTTTCTTTGCAGATGAGCGTGAAGTAGAACTGAGTAAGTGTGTGTTGATTCTTTGAATGTAAAAGTTAATTCAATTCCGTGGTGGAAAAGTGATGCAAATAGAAATGAAGTTCTCACAGTTAGAAATAAGGAAACTGAAGGATCTTTGTTGTTAGAATATTATTTTGATAAAATTTGCTAGGATGGACAGATGAATGCTACAGATCAATTTCTGCTTCCATTTGTGTGAAAGTCTCTCCTATGCAAATAGGCTATCTGTCACTTAAAGCTAGGGTGACCAGATGAGAGGAAGAAAATTTCGGGACAAATGGGGGGGGAGGGTGTCCGCAGGCGGAGCAAAAAAAAATAAGTGCTGGCGGAGCGAAATATCGGGACGTTTGGTCACCCCACTTACAGCCCACACATGCCTTCAAAATAGGGCATATGTGAGAATCTTGTGCTGAAGAGTCCAGTATTTGCTCATTTCCAGGGATGAATTTTACCCCAAATAAATCCTTACATGTCTGTGAATATAGAGGGAGTTAGGCCCTGACAATGTAGTCACATGCTTTTCTTTTTGAGGAAGACCCCAGAAAGAAAAGGGTTTTTTTTGCCAATTTATTTTTTGGTGTGTGCCAAAAATGAATTCTTTGAAGTCTGAAACTATTTGCCAAAACTGTGTTGCATTCTACCAATAGTTTCAGTTGGGGAGAAAATTTTCAAAAGATTTGAAATGTTTTGTTTTGAGTGTTTTTTGTCAAAATATTTCATTTCTAAAAAGTCAAAATATTTCAGTTCAACTTTCTGATTTGAAATGCTATCTTGTTTCCAAGTTTGGCCAATAAAAAAAAATGGAGAAAAAACATCAAAAATGGCTGAAGCAAAAAGAAAAACTCAAGAAAAAAATCAGTTTGTGTAAACTGAAGCAGTTTGATTAATTCAAATTAACATTTTTTCATTTTTTTTTGTTTGACAAAAAATTGTTTTTGTTTTAAATTGAAACAGATTGATTTCCTGGATATTTTCCAATCTGAAAAATCCATTATTCACCTAGCTCTACTCAGAAAGCTTTTTATGCAGTCCTACCACCACTAGAGGGGGATTGAGTGCCTCACTGAGTAGGTGCATGTTACACATCTCTCTGTATTGCTACCACCATGGTCTTGGAGCCACAGGTAGGGCTGTGGGGGGAACTTTGTCCCACTTTAGTGGCTGGTCCACTGCTGCAGCGTCCTGACTGATTTACTGCTATAGCTCATGCTGTAAGTCCAGGCCTCAAATCTCATTCTTGGCCCATGTGGGAGTGTTGTTATGGGCTACTTTTTATTTACGTTTTATTTTCAGTCTAATTATGAGCACACACTCAGAGTAATAGAGACCTGGTCTTTTTAATTACCTGAAAAGTGCCATACACACATCCCTGTGGTAATATACAACGTTATTTTTAAATACTCTTTTTTTTCAAAATAAACCTCATAGAAATAGTTTTATTTAACACGCTAATAAAATATCCTGGTCATTGTAATTATTAATTAGTATTAATTATAATTATTTATTATTATTTTATTTAGTGCCAGGATGCGGATTTTGTTGCTGGCAGAATCAGGGTAAGTTCAAGTGTCTTTTATACACAGGTTATAGTATATCTTCGTTTGCAGACACACAGGGCTGGACTCTGGTCTCCATAGTGTATGTACCTCATTGACAGCACATTCTGGGATAGATCTTATTCAGCTAATCAGCAGAGTAAAGGGGTCATAGGAGATTACATTTTCTTCCCCCCCTTGCAAACGGCATGGACCTGGGGCAGGCCAGAGTGCAGCTGCTCACGGCAAATGAAAGTTGAATTAATAAATAAGAGTATTCACATTAGAAACTACAGCTGGCCAAAAATACCTGCATCCAAACATTTTTCAAATAAATATGGCATTTTGGATTTCTTGATGAAACATGCAAAGCCAAATTCAGTTTTGAGATGTTTTTAGGTTTATTTAATTTTCTTCTACTTTTCTCCCCACCCCCTCTTTTCCCATCCCCTTTCTGAGGGAGATAAAGTGGAGGGAAACCAAATTTTTTCATCTCTTTTCAATCTTTTTTTGTTTGAAAATTCCACTAAAAAGTCAAACAAAACAATGACTTATTTGTGTGTTTTTAAAAAAATTTTACAGAAAAGAATTACCATTGTTTGACTAGCTCTGCTGAAAACCTGATCATAAGGAGAACAAGGAAACAAACAAACAAAGTATTCCAGCACTGGATTTCTTCTTCTATTAGGATGAAGTGCACCCTATGAATAGTGTCTGGATAAAACCTTCCATGAGGGGTCAGTGCTGACAAAAAGTAGATGGTGCTAGCCAGAAGTGAAACCTCAGTGCAGCCTCCATCAGCCTGCCTTCTGGATAATGCATTGGAGAGGTTATCCATGAAAATGCCTTAGGGTGAATTTTCCACTAGGAAAAAGGGTCCAGATCTTTGAATGGCTATGCCTAGGAATATCAAGTAGCAATTGGTAGTGTGATAATACTGCTGTATACAGCATCGTTTAGACCATTACTGGGTACTGTGTCCGGTTCTGGTGTCCAAAGGATGTTGAAAAAGAGAACAACTTCAAAACATTTTGTGTCCCATCAGGTTAAGGCCTAGCCAAATTTGATGGGAGACTGCTGTGCCATGTGTGAGAATGGGACTCAGTCCGTCTTCCCCTTAGGCACATGGTGCAAGGGGCGTGAAAGGGGCAACGTCTCTTCAGAAGGGAGTGCCCCATGTTCCTTTAATGTCTATAGCCCAGATGTGAAAGGCCTGGTCTATACTACCCGCCTGAATCGGCGGGTAGAAATCGACCTCTCGGGGATCGATTTATCGCGTCCCGTCGGGACGCGACAATCGATCCCCGAATCGGCGCTCTAACTCCACCAGCGGAGGTGGTAGTAAGCGCCGCCGACAAAAAGCGGCAGAAGTCGATTTTGCCGCCGTCCTCACAACGGGGTAAGTCGGCTGTAATACGTCGAATTCAGCTACGCTATTCACGTAGCTGAATTTGCGTATCTTAAATCGACTCCCCGCTGTAGTGTAGATGTACCCAAAGACACTTAAGCAGATGCTTTACCTTACTCACAGGCATAGTCCCATTGAAGAAGTCAAACAGATTACCCATGTGCTCTAAACTAAAAGGGTGCTTTAAATTCTTTGCTGACCTGGGACTATAGCTGCTGAGAAGTCGAGCTTATTGTTTTGGGCTCAGATTAGTTATGGGCAGCGTCTGAGCCGATCTCTGCCACATTCAGGGTTTGCTTTCTGAAGGCAAACATAGATTTTATATTTTCCGTCATTGATTTTTAGCACCAGAGAGAGTTGAAAAGAAAAAGTTGAAAAGATCGGTGCTACAGCCCCACTCCTGCTCTCATTGGGTGCAAAATTTTCCCTGTGGAATGGGTTATTAATCACTTAAATCCCAGCTAGCCCTTCAAAATAGGGCATAGATGTGTACCTTGTGCTGCACAGGTCTAGTCCTTCTCTCTCTCCAGGGATGAATTTCACCCTAAATCAGTCATAATATGTCTGTGAATATAGGAAGAGTGAGGCCCTGAGATTGTGTCATTAAATATATGATTTGCAATTTGTCATTGACTTTAATAGTAAAAGTAACAACATGCCCTTTGAGATAGTGTATGGGGGTGTCCTGCTGTCAAAATATACACCAGTACTCTTTCTGTTTCCCCCCCCTGTATATTTTAGTAATCTTCCCTCCATCCCCCTTTTAGGTCTGGGGAGTTAAAGACACACATTTCTGTCAAGCTTCTGGGGTGTTGGAGCCCCTCCAAGCCCTGTCACCCTGGCCATGGTGTTCCCCTGAGAGGTGCAGGAAGGAATTTCTTCTTCTCTCCCTCATGTGTTTGGGGGCTGGTAGTGAAATGTCTTTCCATTACAATTCCTGGTCTATGGGACTTGGTGGAGTTAGAGCGGGGAGTCGAGTAGCAGAGCCAATAAGCATCCTTCCTAGCATAGCACTGAGATGAAAGGGCTGAAGGCTTCAGCACATTCCTTATGTGCATCATCAGAACGTGTAAAACCAGACACTCCTGCGCTTAGCAAAAGGTAAAAAGGTGATGGGCTGTGTTAGAAGGTGGTGACCCATTCTTTCCCTTTTCACGGGATGCCTGCCAGCCTCACCTTACAAGAGCTAGGACAAATGTTTTCAAACTTTATCATATGCCAAACAGCTCTTTATCAAAGTATCCTCTTTTAAAAAATTCTATTAGTAGTAGTAGGTCTGGGTTGGTTTTCCTGTTCCATTAGAATTTTCAACATTTCAAAACATTTTCCCATTCTGAAGCAGGATGCACAGTTGAAATCTTGAAATGTTTCACAAACCAAAGGCCTCCTATCCCAACCCAGTTCAGTTTAAGTCAATGAACACATATTAGTTTGAAATGTATTGTTTAGATTTTGAAATATTTTCTTTTTTAAACTTTGTTTTATATATACAATTACCTAAAATTCTAAAAAATCTCTTGACATTAAAATTCAAATTCAAAACTTCTAATTAAAAAATAATGAAATGGGATGTTTTAAAAAAAACTCAAACCTTTTATGAAAAGCTTTTTGATTCACTGTTTCAGTGAACAGAACACTATTTCTCAAACAGTTTCACTTTTGAAGAAATAGCATTTTTCAACTAAAGATCGTTTCTTTGAAAACATTCCCAACCAGCTCTAATTTCCAGTCTGACATGTAATTTCAACTTCTATTGGATCATGTTATGCCTTTCTCTGCTAATGTGCTCTTCAATCTAGCAGAGAAAGGTGTAATATGATCTAGGGTTACAAGCTGAATCTAGACACATTCAGACTGGAAATAAGAAGTACATTTTTAATGGTGAGGGTAATTAACCATTGGAAAAAATTACCAAGGGTCTCTAGGAATTACTTTGGGGAAATTCTGTGGCCTGTCTTGTCCCAGGATTCAGGATATATAATCACAATGGTTTCTTCTGGCATTGGAATCTAGGAATCTGCAGTGGTATACAAATACCATTGGCTTTGATTCTTGCATTTTACGATTTCTGTACTTACAATATTTTTTTTTTATAAATTACCAAACTTTGTCCTGGTTTTGCTTACTACATTATTTCTGTATGCTATGGAGACAAATTCGGAAGTACGGGGTTAAACACATGGTTTTCTTTTTGTTTTTGTTTTTCAGAAAGACTCCAGAGAGAAAACGGTTAATTCCCATTGACTACTGTGTCTTGGAGGATGTCTGGTTGTGTAACATTTGAGAGATATGTTTTGGGAGACAAGAACAGTGATACAAGAGAGATTGATGATTGTGTTGATGAAAACAGACTAGCAGATGGGAGTGATGGATTGTGAGAGCAGTTTCCAAGGGAATACAAGGAGTTTGTAGAGTTTCCATGCTGAGAGAAGGTTTGGGATTTCCTCTTCATGGGTTGGGGTTTATTCAGAGGCCTGTCATGGCTGGCAGATCAGTCTGATTGGATGCTGAGCATGGGGATAACAGTTGGGAATGTGTGACAGTGGAATATGTGGGGCGTTTCATACTGAAGGCTTCGGAAGTGGTTACATTGTAATATTTGTGAGTATTTGTTAACCCATTACACACACAGACACACACACAAATGACTACCAAAGCAGAAAAAAGTAACTTTGAATTGGTTCTTCTGCAATACAGTTTTATTAAACTGACTATACCAGTAAAACATAAAATAAAAAGCTGTGAAGGGCTCATTGTTATTTTTTTCCTAATAATCTTTGAATTAATCTCATTTCTTGTGTTTGAACTCCAGAAAGAGGCAGTGTGTAGCATCTCTAAAGCAGTGACAATATTCAGAATTTCATTTATTGAGCAGTTTTACAGTAGGAGGATAAGTCTGGTTTGAACTCTTGCAACATAACTGGTGTGAGGTATCAGATTAGAAGCTTTTTGGGAGTGGCGTAATATCTGCTAATTAACCCAACTGAAATTCACAAGGTGTGTGCATTATTTTTTTTTCTTTGCAGATGAACTCCAAGGAGAACTGAGTAAGTGTGTGTTGATTCTTTGAATGTAAAAGTTAATTCAATTCCATGGTGGAAAAGTGATGCAAATAGAAATGAAGTTCTCACCGTTAGAAATAAGGGAACTGAAGGATCTTTGTTTTTGTTAGAATATTATTTTGATAAAATTTGCTAGGACAGACAGATGAATGCTACAGATCAATTCCTGCTCCCATTGCGTGAAAATCTCTCCTATACAAATATGCTATCAGTCACTTATATCCCACACATCCCTTCAAAATAGGGCATACGTGAGTATCTTCTGCTGCAGAGTCCTAGCACTTGTTCGCTGTCGAGGGATGAATTTAACCCCAAATAAATCCTTATGTGTCTGTGAATATAGAGGGAGTTCGGCCCTGAAAACGTGTCTCTAATTATGTGATTTGGAATTTGCCATTGATGTCAATAATGGCAGTAGGACCTGTGAGATGTGACTGTGTGTGGGTGTCCCACACTCAAAATATGAAATATTCTATTACCCTTGCTGATTTTTTGGTATATCAATTGTGTCTTCTCCACCACCACCACCACCCTCCTGCTACCCTGAGATCTGGGGAGGACAAGACACACATTCCTGCAAAGCTTGAAGAGTGTAGGAGCCCCTCCAATGACTCTCACACTGGCCAGGCCTGAGGGGTGCACGTGCATCTCTTTGGGGACTGGTAGAGAGGGAATCTCTTCACTTCCACTCCTGACCTAAAGGGCTTGGTGGAGCTAGAGAGGGGAGAGAAGTAGCAGAGACCACATGGATTGGTGCATTGAAATTTAATTTTTAATATGTTTACTAAAAAAGAAAGTTTTAAATTTTAAAAAACCGTATTTAAATTAAGAATTCTGATTTTTATAATAAAATCATTGATTTTTATCCACTTGGGGCATTTGTTGTTCATGTAATTTCTGCTCCCATCTGTTTCTTTCTTATGAGAAGATTTTTTTAAAAGTATATAAGAAATTATTCAAAATATTTTTGTTTTACTGTGTGGAAAACATGAACATATACCTGATATTAAAAAAGAGAAAAAATAACCAATAACCCCAAACCATGCATTTATAAATCAAAAACTAGTTTGTTTTTGGGATATCAAACTCCTCATACAGATTTTGAAATTGCCATGGGTGGGAGATGAACATCCCCCCCCCCCCCACCCCGCCACCCTCACCCTCCAGGATGTTTAAAAACTCAAACCTTCATTTATGAAAAGCTTTTTGATTCATTGTTTCAGTGAACAGAACACTATTTCTCAACCTGTTTCAGTTTTGAAGAATCAGCATTTTCCAACTAAAGATAAATTCTTAGAGAACATTCCCAATCAGCTCCAATTTCCAGCCTGACATTGTCAAATTTCAACTTCCATTGGATCATGTTATGCCTTTCTCTGTTAATGAGCCCTTCAATCTGGCAGAGGAAGGTATAACATGATCTAGGGTTACAAGCTGAAGCTAGACAAATTCAGACTGGAAATAAGAAGTAAAATTTTAATGGTAAGGGTAATTAACCATTGGAAAAATTTATCAAAGGTCACTAGGAATTACTTTGGGGAAGTTCTTGTCGCCTATCTCATCCCAGGATTCAGGATATATAATCACAATGGTCTCTTCTAGCATTGGAATCTAGGAATCTGCCGTGGTATACAAGTACCATTGGCTTTGATTCCTGCATTTTACTACTTCTGTACTTACAATATTTTATAAATTACCAAACATTGTCTTGGTTTTGGTTATTACATTATTTCTGTATGCTATGGAGACAAAATTGGAAGTACATGGTTTTCTTTTTGTTTTTGTTTTTCAGGAAGAATCGAGACAGAAAAAGGTTAATTTCCATTGACTTCTATTGCTTGGAGGATGTCTGGTTGTGTAATATTTGGGGTAGATGTTTTGAGGGACAAGAACTGTGAATACAAGAGAGATTGATGATTGTCACTGTGTTGATGAAAAGAGACTAGCAGATGGGAGTGATGGGTTATGAGAGATGTTTCCATGGAAGAGAAGGAGTCTTCAAAGTTTCTATACTGAGAGAAGGTTTGGGATTTCCTCTTCATGGGGTGGGGTTTATTCAGAGGCCTGTCATGGCTGGCAGATGAGTCTGATTGGATACTGAGCATGGGGATAACAGTTGGGAGTGTGTGAAGGTGGAATATGTGGGGTATTTCATAGTGAAGGCTTCGGAAGTGGTTACAATGTAATATTTGTTTCAGAGTAGCAGCCGTGTTAGTCTGTATCCGCAAAAAGAACAGGAGTACTTGTGGCACCTTAGAGACTAATAAATGTATTAGTCTCTAAGGTGCCACAAGTACTCCTGTTCTTTTTGTAATATTTGTGAATATTTGTTAACCCATTACATACACAAATACCACTGAGTGTAAGAAAAGATGACTACCAAAGCAGAAAAAAGTAGCTTTGAATTGGTTCTCCTTCAATATAGTTCTATTAAACTGACTATACTAGTAAAACCTCTGTAAAAAGCTGTGCAGGGCTCACTGTTAGAAGTAATGGGAGTAAAAATATTTTTTTCCTAATAATCTTTTAATTAATCTCATGTCCTGTGGCTGGACTCTGATTTTTATAATAAAATCATTGATTTTTATCCACTTGGGGCATTTGTTGTTCATGTAATTTCTACTCCCATCTGTTTCTTTATTATTTATTTAAATTCAATATTCAGAATTTCCTTTATTGCAGAGACAGGATTTATTGAGCAGTTTTACAGTAGGGGGCTGAGTCTGGTTTGGACTCTTCCAACATCATTGGTGTGAGGTATCAGATTAGAAGCTTTTAGGGAGAGGCACAATATCTGCTAGTTAACCCAACTGAAATTCACAAGGTGTGTGCATTATTTTTTTTTCTTTGCAGATGAACTCCAAGGAGAACTGAGTAAGTGTGTGTTGATTCTTTGAATATAACAGTTAATTCAATTCCATGGTGGAAAAGTGATGCAAATAGAAATGAAGTTCTCACAATTAGAAATAATCTGTTTTTGTTAGAATACTATTTTAATAAAATTTGCTAGGATGGAGAGATGAATGCTACAGATCAATTCCTGCTCCCATTGCGTGAAAGTTTCTCCTATGCGAATGGGATATCTGTCACTTATATCCCACACATCCCTTCAAAATAGGACATACGTGAGTATCTTGTGCTGTAGAGTCCTAGCACTTGCTCACTGTCCAGGGATGAATTTCACTCCAAATAAATCCTTACATGTCTGTGAATATAGAGGGAGTTAGGCCCTGACAATGTGTCTCTAATTAAGTGATTCGCAATTTGCCATTGATGTCAATAATGGCAGTAGGATCATGTCCTCTGAGATAGTGACTGTGTGTGGGTGTCCCACACTCAAAATATTAAATATTCTTTTACCCTTGCTGATTTTTTGGTATATCAATTGTTTTCTCCACCACCACCCTCCTGCCCCCCTTGAGGTCTGGGGAGGACAAGACACACACTCCTGCAAATTTGAAGATTGTGGGAGCCCCTCCAATGCCTCTCACAGTGGCCAGGCCTGAGGGGTGCACCTGCATGTCTTTGGGGGCTGATAGAGAGGGAATCTCTTCACTTCCACGCCTGACCTAAGGGGCTTGGTGGAGCTAGAGAGGGGAGAGGAGTAGCAGAGACGACATGGATTGGTGCCTTCCTTACAGGCACAGTGATGAAAGAATCGAGGGCTTCAGGAGTGCTCCCACCTTTTTGGTACAGGGAGATGGGAAGGGAGAAGCCTTCTTCATTTGCTGAGAAAAGAGGTGGTCTCTCAATATGTGCAGCAGCTCTGATTGGCTGTAAGCCAAGGGAGTTGGGCAGGTAGCCAATCAGAGTGGGGTTACCATATAGAAACATCTGAAAACCTGTGGATTAAGGTAAAATCCCATAGACTTGTCATATTAGAGGTCATCTGAAATCCCACAGAGCTGGCAGGTCTGAATTAATTTGACTTTGAAAGGTGTCGCCCAGTTGAAATATCAGTAAATACAGGTACAACGTTATCACACAAACATTTGATTAACTTCATTATCTTTGTGCAATTATATTTTTCTATCTCATCCACTCTCCTCCCTCACCACTCTTAAACACACTCCCCTCTACATTATTTGGAGGGAGCAGGGCTATCTCTTGTATTCCTCTCCTATCTCCCTTGGTGCTGTAGCCCATTTTCATCTCTCTCATAGCAGGGAAGACAGCAGCTCCAGGCAGAAATAATGCAGCTACCCACATTCCCAGCATCACCACACATATTTTCTTGTGGTCTGCTGTCTCTGCTTGAGACTGAGGTATGAGTGAAGGATGGAACGGACCTGGTGACTCCATGAGAGACAAATACAGGGCCCAAAAGTGTACAATAACCACAGTGGGTTTATACCATTAATGTCTTTACTTTCTCTTTTCTGCACCAGTACATCATTCTGTATTTTGTCTGATGATCTCAGTATCTGCAGCGTAGTTGTAGCCATGTCGGCCCCAGGATATTAGCGAGACAAAGTGCGTGAAATTGGTCCAGTAAAAGATATTACCTCACCCACTTCGATCACCAGTTATCCTCAACCTGGGAGATTTCTGCTGCTAAAAGGAGGAAAATTGGCAGTAGATGCCTCTTTGAATTCAATGTCTGTTGTTTCTCACTTTCATTTCAGATTGGAGAAGGGCTCGAACTTATGCAGGTAACAGAATTCACATCTCTCCTGGTAATCAGAAATAATCTTCATAGTTTATAAAGACTAGAAACAGAACATATTGCTATCACGGAGATAACAACTGGGGCTTTTCTCCATTTCCTCTCAGGCCTTACTCGTTCTGTTCTTTCAATCATTTAACTTATATCAGAATCTGGCACAATATATTTCAGTTTCAATAAGATAAACATTTCAGGATCCCTCCCATTTCTGTGTAAAGTTCAATCAAATATCACATCTCTGAAATATTTCAGTGTAACCAAATTGCCAGAATAGAAGAAAACCCGTTATCCGTAGGCATTTTGCCTGAGTAATGACAGCAGGAATTGGCCCACAAGCCATATCTCCCATGTTTCAGTTTATACTGCAATTAGACAAGGGTTTCTTAAATTTTCTCTTTGCAGATGACATCACTCTTAATCCAGGCACAGCCCACCCCAACCTCTCCATTGCTGGGGATCATAAGAGTTTGAAACATGAAGCCCAACCTCAAAAAGTTCCAGCAAGTCCAGAGAGGTTCGATTCAACCGTCTGTGTGCTGGGCTCTGAAGGATTCTCCTCTGGAAAGCACTACTGGGAGGTGGATGTTGTGAGCAGCTCTGACTGGGACCTGGGAGTGGCCAGAAAATCCATACAGAGAAAAGGAAAACTTTCCTTGTCCCCTATAGAGGGATTCTGGGCTCTGGGTTTCAGTGGGAGAGATTACTGGGCAAAAACAGATCCATGGACCCGCATCATGGTGCAGAAAAAGCCCAAGAAAATTGGAGTTTACCTTAGTTACCAAGAAATGCAGGTGACCTTTTTGAATGTAACTGACATGTCTGTGTTGTTCACATTTAATGATTGTTCATTCTCAGGAGATGTTTATCCATTCTTTAAAAATTCCCACAAAGAAACATCAATGAGAATTTGTTCTATAAGAGAAGATGAATGAGCTTAAAGTGGCACTGCCACTCCTTTATCCCTATGTATCATAGAAATCAAGTTTCTCAGCAATGAATTTGAATTACATTTTACCTCTATATTATTGTGATGCCATCTCTAGAGCGGCACTGTAACTCATTTTATGGCTATGAACCTATGACATCAAGTTTCTCTCCAATAAAATGTGAACTGTAGTTTTTACTCTGTACTTTGTGATCTGCCATCTTAATTACTTGCTTTCAACAACAAATGATTTTGTTTGTTACTTCTGACAAACACTGTTATTTGCCTAGGCTGTTAAGGAAAGGATATTTGTGTTGCAGAGAAATCAGCGCCCAAACGTAGGTTTTCAAGATTTCAAGATTTTCAAGAGCTCAGCTGCCAGTTACTCAGCATGAAGAGCCCCTTAGAAAATCTGACAATAACTGTCACAGTGGGAGCTGTTGGGTAGATATTAATGTGAAAACACCATCCTGTCTCACACATTCATTTTTATCTCAGAGACACAACATCACCAAACTTATAACATAACAAATTAAGGGCTTGTGACTGGCCTCTGTAGCTACATAGTGGGGAAAGGGAATATAAAATACCCCCCGTCCCTGTACACAGCCATGCAAGATTTACTGTCAGAGTTATAAGGCAGCTGCACCTCTGACCCATTTCCAGTCCCTCTGAGAGCTCCCACCCTTAGGTCTCTTGACCTTACCTGTCTCAGGGTGGAATCTCATGAGTCTTCAACTCTTAGACAGGGATGTGACTACAGTAACCTGGTCATACCATCCACTTACCACCCTTCAGTCCCATCTCAGACTGGGCACCTGCTTGATCCTCCTTTCAGGAAACTGTGACCAATGATACTGACCAAAAGCCTTTTAAAAACTAAGTATTTTTAGTTAGCAGTTGTGTAATTTATAGAAATAGAGTCATGTCCCTTTAAATCATCTATGAGCCCTCTGCTCACGTTCACCATTGGCTATGAATTGGAAGCTGCCATAAACCAGTCGGCGCCGCAATATGTGTGCACCCAGGCCATGCATGCTTGTGTATATTTAGAAAACTCATTTGTTTGGAATAAACTTGTTTATTTGGAATATTTGGAGCCTGTGTTGTTTCTTCATATCATTTTGGCTTTGTAAGGAGCAGAGGACACAATGATTGGTAACAAGGAGGGAAGCCCAATCCCAGAGTACAGTGGAACAGAGAATAACTGCAGAGTCCTAGACTAAAGGAAAACTGCAGACACTGAGATTGTGACAAAACTGATCATTCCAGAAAAAAAAAAAAAAAAAAAAAGGTTTGTAAAAGTCTGGCTGTTTGGAGAAAACTGACTTGTTTGATAAAGTGGGTCAGTCCTCCACTAAGCTGTGGGGAGAGAGTAGAACACAGTATAATAGCTAATGGTATCAGTGTTGAGCAAAAGGTGTCAGTTTTACTGAGTCTAATGGGGACTAAAAACCTATATCCCGCTACATAGCCTGACAGCTCCTGTTGAACCAGCAGCTTCATTTTCTGAAATTGTGGAAATTCTCCAAAATCACCTCTCGCCAAACCAACAGGCGATTGCAGAGTATTTCTGATTTTATAAATTAAATCAAAAAGAAAATGAAACAATTCCTAAATATGTGGTTGATTTAAGGATATTAACAGAGTATGACCAGTTTGGAGAGAGTTCAAATCATAGAATCATAGAATATCAGGGTTGGAAGAGACCTCAGGAGGTCATCTAGTCCAACCCCCTGCTCAAAGCAGAACCAACACCAACTAAATCAAGCTGGGCCTTAAAAACCTCTAAGGATGGAGATTCCTCCACCTCCCTAGGTAACACATTCCAGTGCTTCACCACCCTCCTAGTGAAATACTGTTTCCCTAATAGCCAACCTAGACCTCCCCCACTGCAACTTGAGGCTATTGCTCCTTGTTCCATCATCTGCCACCACTGAGAACAGCCGAGCCCCATCCTGTTTGGAACCCCCCTTCAGGTAGTTGAAGGCTGATATCAAATCCTCCCTCACTCCTCTCTTCTGCAGACTAAACAAGCCCAGTTCCCTCAGCCTCTCCTCATAAGTCATGTGCCCCAGCTCCCTGACCAGTTTTGTTGCTCTCTGCTGGACTCTCTCTAATTTGTCCACATCCTTTCTGTAGTTGGGGGGCCCAAAACTGGATGCAACACTCCAGATGTGGCCTCACCAGTGCCGAATAGATGGGAATAATCACTTCCCTTGATCAGCTGACAATGCTCCTACTAATGCAGCCCAATATGCCTTTAGCCTTCTTGCAACAAGGGCACCCTGCTGACTCACATCCAGCTTCTCATCAACTGTAAGCCCAGTGCACTCCCTCCCTTTGCTGCAGAACTACTTTTTAGCCAGTCGGTCCACAGCCTGTAGCAGTGCATGGGATTCTTCCTTCCTAAGTGCACTTGTCCATGTTGAGATGATGACATTATAGTGACATTAATGACATTATAATGTTATAAGCAAAATGAAGGAATCCAAAACCAGTTATTGACTGAGGCTGATTGGACCCTGTAACATGCACTAGAACTTGCTGTGTCAGTGGAAACCATTACTGAAGATTCCATGGAGCTGCAATCACATCACATGATCTGACCAATAAACAAACTGGCAGCCAAGCGGAAAGCACAACATGGTCAGTGCTAACAGAAAGACTGGGTGCTTTCATTTGTAAATCAGTCTCTCAGTGCAACTGACTCTTGATTTAAGGACAAAACCTGTAGAAACTGCAACAAAATGAGGCTCACACAGTAAATATCAAGGTCTGTGAACAATGCACAATAACTACAGCAAGAAGGGCAATACCAGAGGATTTCAGATGCATTAGCATGCAGATGACAACATGGTGTCTCCTGAGAATGTTATAACATCTCTACAAAATTTAGTTTACAAGATAATAAATGACTAGATATTAAAGGGTATTCCTGGCACTCAGTGTTAGTTGGATGATATACTGGTTATGGGAACTGGTGATAAAGAATACCGTCGACACCTCCCAGGGTACTTGTGAGGTTGTCTGAGTATGGGCTTAGAGCAGGGGTGGGCAAACTACGGCCCACGGGCTGGATCTGGCAAGTCAGGCCCTTGGATCTGGCCCACTGGATTGCCCCCCGTGGTACCGCAGGCCCCGCGCCGCTCTCAGAAGCAGCTGGCACCATGTCCCTGGGGCCCTGGGGAAGGTGGGGCAGAGGGCTCCGTGTGCTGCCCTCGCCTCCAAGCACCACCCCCTGCAGCTCCCATTGGCCGGGAATGGGGAAGCACGGCCAATAGGCACTTCGGGGGAGGTACCTGGAGGAGTGGCAAGGGCAGCGTATGTGGAGCTATGTGCTCCCTCCCCAGGGGCCGTGCAGAGACATGGTAAGTGGTGCCGGGCTGGAGCCTGAACCCTTCCTGCACCCCGCCCCCCAACTCCCTACTGTAAGCCCCCCTGCCTGCACCTCGCACCCCTCCTGCAGCCCAACCCCCTGTCCTGAGCTCCCTGCTGCTCCCCGCAGCCCTGTGCACCGCTGCCCTGAGTCCCCCGCTGCACCCTGCACCCCCATGCACCCCAACCAACTGCCCTGAGCCCTCTGCTGCACGCTGCACCCCTCCTGCACCCCAACACTCTGCCCTGAGCCTCCTGCTGCAACCTGCAACCGAACTACCTGCCCTGAGCCCCCTGTTGCACCTCTCACCCCTCCTGCACCCCAACCCTCTGCCCTGAGCTCCCTCCCTTAGTCCGCACCACTCTGCACCCCTGCCCTGAGACCCTCCTGCACTCCGCACCCCTCCTGCACCCCAACCCCCTTCCCTGAGCCCCCTCATACATCCCACAGCCCTCTTCTGCCCCAATCCCCTGCCCTGAGCCCATTCTTGCACCCCGCACCCCCTCCCATGCCCCGCACTCCCTCCCGCACCCCAACTCCCTGCCCCAGCCCTCCATACAATTTCCCCTCCCAGATGTGGCCCTCAAACGAAAAAGTTTGCCAACCCCTGGCTTAGAGCAAACAAGGAGAAATATGATATTTATAGAATCAGGTGCGTACTGCAGGCCCGCCATTGATACAGACGGCTTGTGTTAATCACAGTACACAGTTGAAGTTGTCCTTATGGCACCTCAACCACAAAATGTGTCATAATTATGTCCCTTTGTGGGGATGATCAGTTATGACTGTCACAGTTCAGGACAACTGCACCTATATTCCCCCTCGGTGATCCAGCAAGGACACGCAATCTCAGACTTCCGGCTCCCCAGTCATCACTACACTTGGAAAGAATCCCACATGTCTCTGTCTTTTCTCACCAGGTTATTCCCAGGCTGCACAGTTCTCTGCCTTCACTGTGTATTTCCCAGCACAGACAGATTGGCCAAGGACACCTGCTTGCTTTCTCTTCTGAGACAGTTATCAGATGTAATTGCTACAGTTATAAGGTATCACACCATTGTATGAAAGCCTACTTTATTTTAAGGTAAAAAGCATATTTAAACAATAAAATAACTTACACATGTGCTAATGAGCTTATCAGCGATCACCCCCAACTCCAACATGGAATGTGGCAGAAGCTGTCCTTCAAGCCCCCATCTAAGGAAATTCCTTTTTTGTCATACATGGATTACAGCTTCAGCCCCGAATAAGTGTTCAGTCTTATGTGGCCGCATTAGGCCAAGTCCTTCCAATCCTTCCTTAAGGACTGGGGCCCTCAGTGGACCAGAGGTCCTGTCCATGTGCAGGAACAGGAAGAAAGCCCTGAGTCAGTCTAAACAGGTTATTTATCCAAAAATCCTTCCTTTGTCTCTAGGTACCTGCAGAATCCAGTTTGAACTAGTCTATGCATACCTCCCCAGAGGGGTGGCTTCAAAGGCTGGCATCAGAACGGAAAATTTGTATTTCCAGAACCCCAAGGGATTTCCTAAGAAATCCACTTCACATGCTCTGTTCCAAAAAGTCCTTTGAAGTTCCAAGGAATCCCAGAATAGTGCACAAATATTTTCATAGTTACTGCAATGAACTGCAGAGATATAAATCTTAATTCAGTAACATTGACAATAGTTCAATAAAGTTCATTCCGGGTGTTACAGGAAATTGTCAGCCTGTCACAATTACCGTAGGTTCTTGACTAACACAGTGTCACAGCCTCCATGTGAACTGTTGGACAGGAATGGTGTTGGCCCACACACTGCATGGGATGGGACCAAGAAGTTTGTATCATCTGAAAGGGTCCTTACACCCAAAAATGCATCTTTGCCTATAAAGTCAGTTTATGACACTTCCCCTTACGGAGTGGAGCAGTGATTTCACATGTGCTGGAAGACTAGAATGAAAGGCCCATTGCCTTTTCTTCTAGATCTCTCACCTCTGTAGAAGGTAAATATTCTCAAACTGATAGAGAAGCTGTGAATTTACTCAGGGTAGGCCTTTGTGAGCCAGGGCAGTAGGGGATAGGCTGGATTACCCAAAATAACAGTGACACAGCCACCCCTTTAAGCTTTCATGGGCTACAGCCCACTTCATCAGATGCATAGAATGGAACATATAGTAAGAAGATATATATACAGAGAACATGAAAAGGTGGGAGTTGCCATACCAACTCTAAGAGGCTAATTAATTAAGATGAGCTATTATCGGCAGAAGGGGAAAAAAACTTTTGTAGTGATAATCAAGATAGCCCATTTCGGACAGTTGACAAGAAGGTGTGAGGATACTTAACATGGGGAAATAACTTATCTTAATTAATTAGCCTCTTAGAGTTGGTATGGCAACTTCCACCTTTTCATGTTCTCTGTATATCTATCTTCTGACTATATGTTCCATTCTATACATCTGATAAAGTGGGCTGTAGCCCACGAAAGCTTATGCTCAAATAAATTTGTTAGTTTCTAAGGTGCCACAAGTACTCCTGTTGTTTTTGCGGATACAGACTAACACGGCTGCTACTCTGAAACCAGCCACCCCTTTGACATCCATATCATTGGGTGGGAATAAAATCCCATTTTATCCAAACTGGAAAACACTGCATCTCCAGAGTATCCTGACACTATGTACTCTGCCAGTGCATCCCACATTGGTGCCCAGGGCCATCCTTACCCATACGCAAAGTATGCAGCTGTGGCAGGCACCAGAAAATTTGGGGCACCAAATTTCCTGGTGCCCTGTGTAGCTTTGTGCTGTGCCAGCCCCTGGTCTGCCTCTTCCCCAGGGCCACCGCCCCTGCTCTGCCCCACCCCACCTCTTCCTGCCCCCGCCCTAACCCCTTCCCCACCCAGCCCCCGCTGGTGAGTGCTGGGGGCTGGTTCCCCCCATCGCCCAAGCCAGCCCCCCCCACAGAGGCCTGGGTCCCCACACACACCCCATGGGGGGGCTGCGTAGGGCCCCAGAATAACTAGGGATGGCCCTGTTGTTGCCCATGAACCTCTCTCTGTGGTCAGCCAATCTCTGCAAACTGAGCTAATAGTGACCTTTCTGGTTTACATATTCATGTGCACCTTGGGCTGGTGGGGGTGGGGAGACGGGCAGGGGAGACAATGTTTGATAAGCCCAATATAATAATTCAGGAAGACTATTTGCTCAAATCCAACTATTATTTGGGGGGACATTAACAAACTTCACCACCCATGGGTGAACCACACCAATAAGTGCCTTGCAAACGTCCATCATCACAGTACCAACAGCTGACTTGGTAACACCAAACTGATCAGCCACGGATCTGTAGCAGTTTGTAACAGCCATTTTCCAGATGGCAACAGCAACTGCTTCTGCACAGGAATGACCTCCCTCACCTGTGTGTCCGAATGCTGGAAGGTTGGAGGAGCTTCTCACACAGCTGAATGGGAGTGTCCTTCCTCATGGAGAAGTCTTGGACTCACTGCTGAGCAATTTGGGTCTGCATGATAATGTGGTCCCACCACTCTCAGCTAGTGACCCTGCTCCAGAGCCACTGGTTAGCACAGACAGAATCCACAGCTATTAAACCATCCACAGCTATTAAACTATTCCATGTCCATATTCAGTCTGCACCATCTCCTTAGCAGGGCATGCAGTCACCTTCTTTGGGCAACAAGACGCTGCCACAATGCACTTTGTAGTATCTTATGCCCGTAACTGCTGGTTATTGCCAAATGCCATGAATGCAAACAACTGGAAAAGGTCATCCAGAGTAGGACCCCTGTCTTTTCACCAGTTGCAATGGATACCACATCCAGGAATCATTTTTTCCCCCTCAGTCAGTGGGCTCAGAGCATATCTCTACAAGGGCCTGAGAAGAACAGACAAGTTCTCCCACAATATGCTGTGAACAAATTCATGGAGTGGCACAACTTGGGACAGCACTAAGAGCCCTGGGATGTGCCCCTACAAGTCCTAATGACTCACAAGGGTGAGTACAGCACTGCTGTGGATGCAGCAATGCAGCAGTACATCAAGTGCATTACAGAGCGACGGGATGGATCACTTGATTATTACCTGTTCTGTTTATTCCCTCCGGGGGCACCTGGCATTGGCCACTGTCAGAGGACAGGATACTGGGCTAGATGGACCTTTGGTCTGACCCAGTATGGCTGTTCTTAGCTATTTTGGTGCATTTAGTGGGGGACCACAAGGCCAGTAAATGTGCAGCAGGCTAACACACTGTAGACTTACATGCCAGTTTGCTGTGCATTAACTCCAATAGTAAAGCTCTAAGAGACCAGAGCAGGAATCAATTACATCAGTTAAAGCCGGGCAGGAGACCCGATGTCAGAGATTCATCACCCTGGAAGCATGGCAGAATGCACAGTGAGACAAAAACGAAATTAGCTGAAACCTGAAGGAAAATACTGTTATAACTATCAGCCCCCTTTAGCTTTGGGCAGCTGCTTGTTTTGTGTGTAAACAGGCAGAACAAAATATTTACAAAGGGGCACACTCCATAGCCTGCAAAGTTCTGAATGGGTTTGTCTAGAATGGAGGGAAAGCGTCATGTCCAAAAATGTAGCTGATTTTAGCTAGGATGGTATTAAACAATTTGTCCTAAATGTGCCCAAGGACAGTCACGTTTATTAGTGGGTCAAGGGAGATATCCACAACCAGCTCACATTATTGTAAACATGACTCTTCTTGCTCCCAATACGTCTGTTAGTCTTAAAGGTGCCATAGGACCCTCTGTTGCTTTTTACAGATTCAGACTAACACGGCTACCCCTCTGATACATGACTCTTCTTGTCCACCCTAAAGGCAAAAATTCTGTTTAACATTATGTCAGTTAAAATGTGAGTTGACATATTTTGTAACGTGTTCGCATGTGAAAAAGACCCAAAATGAGGAATAAAAAATAATAATTCTGCCAGGGCACTGACGATGCTGTGGGGTTTGTCTCTTTAATGTGACTAGCTCTCTGTAATCTCAGTTTCACAATTCTTGAGTCCCCATTTTATGGGGAGCTGGTAGGGAGTCCTATGTTTGGATTGCCTAATTTTATAAAAGATGCTTGCAAATTTTTTAGAAGCACTCACACCTCCATTATTTACAGCAGATATTAGAAATTCAGCATGGGGAGCCCTTGAGTTAGAGAAATGCCTTTTAAGTCTCCCAGGAAATTCTGCTCTCTCACCACCACACCCCACTCACAGTGGCTGTTCTTGGTCAGTGAGGACCCAGGAATCAGAGGTGCGTCTGTGTGAGTTCACCTCTGTGTGAGTTCACCGTCCACCCAGAGAAGAAGGCACCTGGCTTGCTCCATCAGCTGAGCACTTGCTCTGGCTGGCCCCCCAGCCAGTTGCTGTTCCTCACCCCTGGGCTGTTCCCACCAGTCAACTTCTGCTGCCTCTCTGGATGTCAGTCTCTTAGTGATTTTCAGCACATACCAGGCTGGGCAGAAACCCTACCCCACTGCAAATGATTTCAGCTTTTATTGAGTACTTAAAATAACAAAACTTTCCTAACGTAGCCTATTTAGTTCTATCTTTGAACAGTACGAAGGAACAGGTGAAACCAGACCAGGGACCCTGAAGCATAGGGACAAGTATCTACACCTTCTGGCTAAGCTCAGGATCCCAATCTCCCCCACCACCTTTCTTGCTTTCAGAGGAGTTTGGCATTCTAACCCCTGGCTTAATTATGTCCTTTCATCTGAGGGTGACCCCCCTCATTCAGGACAGGTTAAGCACAGTTCTGCTGCCCTTTATTCATACAATAAAGACAACAACATTGGTAACAGCATTTCACTACCCCTGCATTCAGTACTAAAGTGATTTGTAACCCAACACCAGCCATAGTTGATCACTTTGAGTAACACCCCTCTATCTCTCCATACCTAGGCAGAGTAGGTGTGTTCATGTAAATACAGTTTGCTCAGGAAGTCTCTCCCCCTCCCAGCTAGCTGTCAGGGGAGAGTTCATTCAGACCCTGCTTACATTGAAATTATGGTCTTAAGAACATCTTCCCAAGCAGGCTGGCTAACCTACTGAGGAGGGCTTCAAACTAGGTTCACCGGGGGAAGGAGACCAAAGCCCTGAGGAAAGTAGGGAAATGGGATACCGGGAGGAAGCACGAGCAGGAGAGTGCAGGAGGGGAGGACTCCTGTCTCAGACTGAGAAAGCTGGAAAATCAGCGAGTTATCTTAAGTGTCTATACACAAATGCAAGAAGCCTGTGAAACAAGCAGGGAGAACTAGAAGTCCTGGCACAGTCAAGGATCTATGATGTGATTGGAATAATAGAGACTTGGTGGGATAACTCACATGACTGGACTACTGTCATGGATGGATATAAACTGTTCAGGAAGGACAGGCAGGGCAGAAAAGGTGGGGGAGTTGCACTGTATGTAAGAGAGGAGTATGACTGCTCAGAGCTCCGGTATGAAACTGCAGAAAAACCTGAGAGTCTCTGGATTAAGTTTAGAAGTATGAGCAACAAGGGTGATGTCATGGTGGGAGTCTGCTATAGACCACCAGACCAGGGGGATGAGGTGGACGAGGCTTTCTTCCGGCAACTAGCAGAAGTTACTAGATCACAGGCCCTGGTTCTCATGGGAGACTTTAATCACCCTAATATCTGCTGGGAGAGCAATACAGAGGTGCACAGGCAATCCAGGAAGCATTTGGAAAGAGTAGGGGACAATTTCCTGGTGCAAGTGCTGGAGGAACCAACTAGGGGCAGAGCTCTTCTAGACCTGCTGCTCACAAACTGGGAAGAATTAGTAGGGGAAGCAAAAGTGGATGGGAACCTGGGAGGCAGTGACCATGAGATGGTCAAGTTCAGGATCCTGACATAAGGAAGAAAGGAGAGCAGCAGAATACGGACTCTGGACTTCAGAAAAGCAGACTTTGACTCCCTCAGGGAACTGATGGGCAGGATCCCCTGGGGAATAACATTAGGGGGAAAGGAGTCCAGGAGTGCTGGCTGTATTTTAAAGAATCCTTATTGAGGTTGCAGGAACAAACCATCCCGAAGTGGAAGATTGGACAAATGACCAGGGAGGAGTATAAAAATATTGCTCAGGAATGCAGCAGTGAAATCAGGAAGGCCAAATCACACTTGGAGTTGCAGCTAGCAAGAGATGTTAAGAGTAACAAGAAGGGATTCTTCAGGTATGTTAGCAACAAGAAGAAAGTCAAGGAAAGTGTGGGCCCCTTACTGAATGAAGGAGGCAACCTAGTGACAGAGGATGTGGAAAAAGCTCAATGATTTTTTTGCCTCTGTCTTCACAAAGAAGGTCAGCTCCCAGACTGCTGCACTGGGCAGCACAGTATGAGGGGAAGGTGACCAGCCCTCTGTGGAGAAAGAAGTGGTTCGGGACTATTTAGAAAAACTGGACGAGCACAAGTCCATGGGGCCAGATGCGCTGCATCCGAGGGTGCTAAAGGAGTTGGCGGATATGATTGCAGAGCCATTGGCCATTATCTCTGAAAACTCATGGTGATCGGGGGAGGTCCCAGATGACTGGAAAAAGGCTAAGGTAGTGCCCATCTTTAAAAAAGGAAGCCCACCCACTGCTAAAGGATCCCCCCCAGCCTAAGGGGGGGTCCACAGGACCTGGAGACCAAAAAATTATGGGGGACAACTAATAAAAGAACAGGGACAGGAGTGAGGGCAAAGGGTCAAACGAAGCGAACCAGAAGGGGACACCGAGCAGAGAACCCCGGACAGTGCCCACTGCTCCTCGAAGGCGTCAAGGGAGCCAGCGGACGCCGCCCAGAGGAACTCTGCCCGGACACATGAAAGAACGGAGGACCTGAAATACGCCCCACAGTCACAGGAAACTCCATCGGCCAACCTCCTTACTCTGGTTTTATAGATGGCCAGTTTCGCTAGGGCCAGAAGGAGGTTGACCAGGGGGTCCCGTGACTTTGTGGGGTGACGGATAGGGAGTGCATAAATAAAAAGGTGAGGAGAAAAGTGCAACCAAAATCTTAACAAAATATCCGTGAGGAGCCGGAATAGGGGCTGCAGCCTGGCGCACTCCAGGTAAACATGCGCCAGGGTCTCCCTCACGCCGCAAAAGGGGCAGGTGTCTGGGATAGGGGTAAACCGCACCAAGTGCACGCCCGTGCTCACGGCTCCGTGAAGGAGCCACCAACTGATGTCCCCGGTGGGCTTCGGGATCAGAGCAGAATAAAGGCTGGCCCACTGGGGCTCCTCACCCTCCAGAGGTGGCAGAAGGTCCCGCCGCTTCGTATCGGGGCGGGACGCGAGGGTGAGGACATGAAGAACATGGAGCACGAGCGTGTATAGATGTTTCCTTGGCGCGGTCCGGAACAGAACCGGCTGCAGATGGTGCAGCCGGCTCATGGCAAATGGATGGGGAGGGGGCCGGTTGGGTCCACGGGGCAGGGGCCCGATGAAAAAGTCTGGAGGGCTCGGAGTGGAGGGTGGGCGGGGCATGCCTTCTCGCAGGACCCGGTCGAGATAGTCCCGAGCAGCGGGCAGCAAAGCGGACCTCACCTCCTGAAGTACGCGCCGGGGAGTACGAGGTCTGGATAGCCCCATGCGCTGAGCGAGCGTCAGGGGATCCAGCCAGTCTCCCCGGTTGTAGTCCAGGAGGTCTCCGACTTTGGTGATTTCTGCTAGGACCAACCTCTGGCGCACCATGGGGGACTCCGCCACCTGCACACAAAGCTGGGGGTTGTGTAGCAGGGGCTCCGCGAGGAGATCTGCCCCCACGGTGGCCGCCACGGACCTGGTCACTGAAAACAGTTTCCAGATCCGGAGGAGGTCCTGGTAGAAGACCGGCAGCTCGGAGAGGCCTCGCGGAAGACCTCTCGGATGGAGTCAAAGGAGCTGCCGGTCATATCGGAGCCCTCGGAAGTGGCGCAGGAAGGCGTGCGCCAATACGCTCCATGCCGGACTACCTGCACCATAAAGGAGCCTCTGCAGGGCCTGGAGGCGGAAGACATGGACCTGAGCGTGCAGACACTTCAGACCCTGCCCTCCCACCTCCAGGGGTAGATGGAGAACCCCTGCAGAGACCCAGTGCAGTCCTGACCAAAAGAACTCCAGAATCAACGTCCGGAGGGTGGTCTGGAAGCCCGGGGCCGGGACCAGGGTGTTGAGACGGTACCAGAGCATGGACAGGACTAGTTGATTGAGCACCAGTGCTCTCCCTCGAAGGGAGAGACACCGGAGCAGTCCTGTCCATTTCCGGAGCCGCTCCGACACTCTGCCCTCTAAACCTAGCCAGTTCTCCAGCGGAGACGGATGCGTGGCAGAAAGGTAAACGCCGAG
Source organism: Trachemys scripta elegans (assembly GCF_013100865.1). Taxonomy (NCBI): domain Eukaryota; kingdom Metazoa; phylum Chordata; order Testudines; family Emydidae; genus Trachemys; species Trachemys scripta. Next base: position 451,544 of record NW_023260511.1, on the reverse strand, counting down.
ATAGAGCAGCGGACCCGCGCTCCACCGGATGGCCTGAAGCGCGGGTGGGAGGGAGCTCGCTTGTCACCCGTCCCCGACCACCAGGCCAGAGCTCTTGACCCAGTTGACCTGGGCGGAGGAGGCCGCTGAATAGATGGTCTGGCAAGCCTCCACCCGCACCAAGTCACCCGGGTCCTGGACAACGAGGAGCACGTCGTCGGCGTACGCCGACAGGACCAGCCGCAGCTCCGGCTCCCACAGCACCAACCCTGCCAACCTCCTACGGAGGAGACAGAGGAAGAGCTCGATCTCCAGAGCATACAGCTGGCCCGAGAGGGGGCACCCTTGATGTACTCCTTGCCCGAAGCTGACCGGTTTGGTCAGGGTCCAGTTGAGCCTGACCAAACACTCTGCGGAGGCATACAGCACCTGGAGAAAACCCACAAACTGGGGCCCGAAGCCAAACGCTCGCAGAGTGCCCAGGAGATACCCGTGGTCCACCCTGTCAAACGCCTTCTCCTGATCCAGGGACAGGAGGGCGAACGACAGACCATCCCTACACCCGAGTTCCAAGAGGTCCCGGACCAGATACAAGTTGTCGAAGATGTTGCGGCCTGGGACGGTGTAGGTCTGGTCTGGGTGGATCACGTCCACCAGCACGGACCCTAGCCGCAGCGAGATGGCCTTTGCTACGATTTTATAGTCCGTGCTGAGGAGCGAGATGGGACGCCAATTCTGTAAATCGCGGAGGTCCCCCTTCTTTGGCAATAAGGTGAGCACAGCTCGCCTGCACGAAAGAGGGAGGACCCCGCCCTGCAAGGACTCGGCCCAGACGGTGACAAGATCCGGGCCGAGGACGTCCCAAAACACGCGGTAGAACTCCACGGTCAGCCTGTCCATGCCCGGAGATTTATTGGTGGGCATGCGGCGGAGGGCTTCCGAGAACTCGGCCAGAGTGAGAGGCAGCTCCAGACGGTCTCGGTTGTCCACGCTGACCATCGGGAGTTCATCCTAGAGCATTCTGCAAGTGTTAGGATCGGTCGGATCCGGGGAGAAAAGACTTGCGTAGAAGGCCCTGGTTCTCCCACACATTTCCGCCGGATCCATGAGGGGGGTGCCGTCCTCTGCTAGAAGGCAGGTGATGTGCTTCTTGGCCCCCTCTTTTTCTCCAGGGCGTAGAAGAAGCGGGAGCCGCAATCCATCTCCCGAAGGAGGCGGATGCAGGATCGAACAAAGGCACCTCGGGCCCAATGGTCCTCGAGGGTCCGCAGCTCTTCCCGCTTCTCCCGGCACGCTCCGCAGAGGGATGGATCACCGGGGCTGGCAGCCAGACGCCTCTCCAGCTCTAAGATCTCCCATTCCAACTGCCCTATCACTGCATCCCTCCGTCGGCTGGCGCCCCGGGTGTAGTCACGGCAGAAGAGCCGGGCGCGCACCTTCCCCAGGTCCCACCACTGCCGCGCCGAGGGAAAGGCACGCCGCTGCCCTCCCCAGGCCAGCCAGAACTCCCGGAAGGATGCCGCGAAGCCCACATCCTCCAACAAGATATTATTAAAGTGCCAATAGGCCAGCCCTGGCCTCTCCACGCAGAGAGAGGCTGTCACGGTGACTAGATGGTGATCTGAAAAAGGGGCCGGCCGGACGCTGGAGGAGTGGGCCCGGGAAAGATGGAAGCGTGACATATAGATGCAGTCCAACCGGGAGTGGTACGACCGATGGACCTCCACCCGGACAAAAGTGAATGTCGAAACGTCATCCGGGTGGTGGTCGCGCCAGACGTCCACCAGGGAGTGATGTTCGACGATCTCCCGGAGGACATCCGTGGCGGCCTGGTGCTGCTCGGTCCCTGAGCGGTCCCGTTCCTCAAGGGTGGCGTTAAAGTCCCCGCCCAGGACCAGGCACTCGCGAGGATCCAAGGTGCCGAGGAAGGCGGACGCCTGCTGATAAAAACACAACCTCTCCGGGCCCAATGTCGGGGCATAAACGTTGACGAGATTAACCACAAGCCCCTCCATGCGGACCCGGAGGTGCAGCAGGTGGCCCGGCACAGCCTCGGCGACCCCCAGCACCTTGGGCCGTAGGTCGGGGGAGAACAGGGTCGCCACTCCAGCCGTACGAACTGTGAGATGGCTAAAATAGACCCTGTCCCCCCACTCCAGCCGCCAGCTAGCTTCAGCGGCCGGATCCGTGTGGGTCTCCTGCAGGAAAATCACAGAGTACCCCCACCCCCGAAGGAAGGAGAGCACCTGGCTCCTGCGGAGACCCATCCTACAGCCCCGGGTGTTTAATGTTGCGAAGATGATCGGTGCCATGAGGAGGGCTGGGGGGGATCCTCGCTAGCAGAGACACCCACGGCCTCCTTCGGCCGCGCAACAATCCGTGACCTACCCCATAAGCGATTTAGGAGTCACGGAAGAGGCGGACCGGTTGGTAGGCCGCGGCAGCCTGCCTCCCGGTCCTCTTACCCTCCCCCATGAGGGCCCTCGCGGCCCGAAGGATCTGATGGAAATCCCCCCATCGCTGGAGTGCAAGCTGTATCTTGTTGCGGGAGCCACGGACGTCCTCAAGGAACTCCCGTAGCTCCTCTCTCAGCATATGGGGGGGTGGGGTCACTGATCTATGGCTTTCCCCCAGTGGGGCCCGTCACAGCCCCGTGGCCCACCGAGACGGGCAAGCAGGGGGCAGACCCTCGATGTGGCGTCCGATGGGCCGACGCCACATGGCCCGCCTCAGATCCTGGCTCAATGGGGGGCGGCGGAGGGAAAATAGCAGCCCCTGGTGGGTCGGGACAGGGAAAAACAAAGGCCGCTCCTTGGGGGTCATCCTCTGGGATATAGAAGGAGACAGCCCCAGGGGCGGCAAAAGCATCATGGGAAGTGGAGGGTACAGGGCCGGGGTCGGTGTCAGGGGTAGGGCTAGAATCAGGAATAGGGACAGGGGAAGGGGCAATATTGGGATCGGGGGTCCCAGCAGCCAGGCCACTGGGTGGGGGGGGGGTAACACCCCGCAAATGGGCTCAGGGATTTGTGGGGAGGGAGGTGGGCCCTCAGCGATGCCGGACTCGTGCTCCAAGGCAGATGGTAAGGCCACGGCATCCATAGGTGGAGAATCAACGATGGGGCCCCCACCCGGAAAGGAGGTCGGCTGTCCCTCAGCCATGAGGGAGTCCCCTGGCGACTCGGGTCCCGGTTGCATGGCACTGGCCATCGCCTCAAGAGGTTCGGCGGCCGCTAGCGAGGTGCCATCTGCAGCTGGGATGGTGGAAGAGTCCAGGGGCTCCTCGGAGGCGGGAGCGGAAGCAGTGGGTAAGGGGACAGAAGATGGGGAAAAGGGGGCCGAGGCGAGGTCGCTCAGATCGAGGCCCGCTGGCAGAGGGTCGTCCTCCCCCTGGGTAACTGGGGTCAGACCCAGGGCCTCGATCTCCTCATAAATGGAGGGGAGATCGCCGTCCATCACCCCAGGGCTCTCCCCGCCTGCACCCGAAGTGACGCTCGCCTTGGTGCATGCAGGGGCTTCAGATTGTAAGGGGGCGAGAGGGGCTCCATCAGGGGCTTCCATGGGAAGGTACTCCGGAGGAGGGGTAGTGCTATCCTCCGATGCTGCCACGTCTTCCCTAGCCGGTAATGGTGGACAAAACCCACCCGGGGGCAAAGCAGAAGGCTCAGCATCGGTGCCCCCCTTCCTGGTCTTCCGGGGGGCTACCGCATCAGATGGAAGGAGCGGAGCTCGAGCCTTCCGCTTGCCCCGCTTCCCCTGCGCTAAGGACCAGCCCTCCATGGCATCATCCGGGGGCTGGATAACAGGGGTCAGGTCAGGGAGCAAGGGCAAAGGCTTAGGGACTCAGGGAGGCAATGGTGGGGCAGCATGTAGGAGGGAGGATTCTCTCTGGGGCATGCTCTCTTCTATGCCCGGCAATATCCCTACCTCACCCTCCTCCACAGGCCCCGCCAGATCGCAGGCGGCAGAGGCGGGGCCCACTCGCTCGTCTAGGCGCACTGGGGGAGATATCCCTTGGGCCCGAGCGGGAGCGTTGGTGGGCCGGAAAGGAGGAGGGGCGGCTTCGGGCGCTGGGCAACTAGGGGCACCGGCGATGACGGGGCCGGCGCCCTGCTGGGGTTCGGGGGTCTCTGATGTCCCTCCGTGCCGGGCCAAGGGGCAGTCCCTCCGGACGTGTCCCATCGCCCGGCAGAGGTAGCACCGGGCCTCCCCCGTTGAATAATGCACCCGGTAGCGGGGCCCCTGGTAGGGGACCAAGAAGGACCCCTCGAGCGCCTCACCGTCATGTGCCGCCGGCGGCAGTTGTAACTGTACCTGCCGGCGGAACGAGAGGACGTGACGGAGGGCGGGGTCTTTGCAGCCCAATGGGAGAGGGCTGACCACAGAGATCGGCCTCCCCAGGGTAGAGAGGGCGGGTAACAGGGCGGCATTTGGAAGGAAGGGAGGGACAGAAGTCAGGACCAATCGGGCGCCCAGGTCTTCTAGCGGTTCCATGGGGACGTACACACCCCCCACCGCCAGGCCCTTCTCCACTGCCTCCTGGGCAGCGGCCTCCGATGCTAGGAAGAAGACGACCTTGCCATACATCTTGGAGGCCGCCACAATGGCCGTGGGCTCCACCACTCTCGCCAACGCCCGCATGTAGGTCTCCACGTGGGGCGAGGCGGGTACCAGGAGGCAACGGACGCCGTGCTTCCTGGACAAGGTGGGGAAGGGGCCCCGTCCGCTATAGATGGTAGCAGAGGTGGTGGATGGGGGAGATGACGTAGCGGCAGGCGGGGGGGCTGCCGCCACCTGGGCGTATGCCCTGGGAGCTGGGGGTGGGACACCTATAGAGCTGGTGGAGGGAACAATAGGGAGGGACGCTGCGGCCTGTTGCGGGGCCGCGGCAGTGGGGGCACCCCCTGCCATGGAGGGCCTGGCTTTTTTAGCGGGGCCTTTACCCTTCTTCGTGCCCTGGCCCTTCCTGCCGGCTGGGGGGACTCCCCCAGAGTCAGAGGGGGTGAGGGACGTGGCAGCAGCGGAGGTCACCTCGTTACCCACCGCTGCCGGCGCTCCAGCAGGGGTGGTAGTAGGTGGCTCAGCAGCGGCGGTTGAGGTAGAGGCTTGGGGGGATGATGGTGGGGAGGGTAGAGGAGGGTAGCAGGGTCTGCCCGAGGGGTCTCACTCTCCTCGTCCCCTACCATAATGAGGACGGGGGGAGAGCAAACACTGGAGAGGGGGTAGGGAAAGGGGAAGCAGGTTGACCACTCCTCCCCTCTAGGCTGTAGGCAGGGGAGGAGGGCGCCAAAAAAGGGGGGGGTGGATGGGGGGCTATCAAGGGCTAGGGGTCAGTCACTGACTCAGGGAAGATTTCCGGCTCCTCTTGTTGCACCAAGGAAGGGAGGAGATAACAGCATTGGGGGGGTGCAGTGAGATAGAATCAAACTAAAACGGGGAGGGGCACAAGCGCATAGGAGGGGACATGGGCGCACGAGGGGAGGGGCTAATCAGGGCGAGGGGACCGCAGGGGGAAGGGAGCAACCAGGTGGGAAATGGGGCAGAGGAACCACGGGGCTAGCTTCGGAGGCTGGGGCGGGTCAAACAAAGGCTGCAGAGGGAAAGGGCGGGGCAGGCAAACAAACTGGAGCTAGCGAGGGGCTGGGGCAAGGGGGAGGGGCAAAAGGCAGCAAGGGGCAAATGGGTAGGCAGCAGGGGCAAAGCTGGGGGCTTGTTGCAGGGGGGAAAGGGTCAGTCAAAAATGGGGGGGTACGTGCACCCACGTGCGCTTGCAACAAAAAGAGAATCCTTGGAAGCTGGCTGCTGTATCAGGCCCAATGGTGGCAACAGGGCGTAGCAAGCCTAGGTGAGCAGCTGAGTCCCAGAGGCAGGAGCCCAAGGCAGATGGTAAGTAGCCGGTGGGGGTGGGTGGAGGGAGCAACGATGATGGTGGTGGTGGGGATCGGGGGGGGACGGGACACAGACGGACCAGGGGGCAGGCTCCATGCCACACCCCTGTGTCCCACAAACACAGTCTAGACCCCCACCACAAGAGCACAGTTCAAAAGTTACTCAGTCCATGAGAACCCCCTCCATGGTGGTCTGTTCCTACGTGCTTCCCAGCTGGCAAATGGTCTTCTCCTTCTCCTCGGGGCTCCAGCAGCTCCCAGCAGCAAACACAGCAGCTTTAGGCAGCAGTCTGGTGGCCAGCAGGAAGGACCCCTTTCAGGTGGTGGTCGATGGTGTCCTCAGCAGCAGGAGCAATAGCTGGCTCCCTCCCTCCTCTCCTCCGGGGAGTGGGCCAGCAGCCCCCCCCCCAAGGGGCTGTAACTGGAGCAGCAGTAACCAAGGAGGGCGGGGGGGTCTAGCAGCCAGCCAGCCAACAAGCAGGTAGCAGGGGGGCGGGGGGGTTAGCCCAGCCAGGAGAGTAGCTGGAGCAGCAGCAACAGACAGCAGTTGTAGGGAAAACCCAGGGCCTAGAAGCAGGAGGAGCAGCTCTCAACCTCCCTCCCTCCAGGCCAGTGAGGTACAGGTGTCTGTTCAAAGGCAAACACACTGGCCACTGGCTGAACAGTTGTCTGGTCCCTGAGTGACCAGAGAAGGGGCTGCACTAGAATAATCAGGAACCTGCTAGAACCAGTTAAGGCAGGCAGGCTAATTAGGACACCTGGAGCCAATTAAGAAGAAGCTGCAAGAATCAATTAAGGCAAGCTAATCAGGGCACCTGGGCTTTAAAAAGGAGCTCACTTCAGTTTGTGGTGTGAGTGTGAGGAGCTGGGAACAAGAGGTGCAAGGAGCTGAGAGTGAGAGGGTGTGCTGCTGGAGGACCGAGGAGTACAAGCGTTATCAGACACCAGGAGGAAGGTCCTGTGGTGAGACTAAGGAAGGTGTTTGGAGGAGGCCATGGGGAAGTAGCCCAGGGAGTTGTAACTGTCATGCAGCTGTTACAGGAGGCACTATAGACAGCTGCAGTCCACAGAACCCTGGGCTGGAACCCGGAGTAGAGGGTGGGCCTGGGTTTCCCCCCCAAACCTCCCAATTGACCTGGACTGTGGGTTCTCCCAGAGGGGAAGGTCTCTGGACTGGTTCCTCAACCCACATGGTGAATCTCTGAGGCAAGAAAATCCGCCAATAAGTGCAGGACCCGCCAAGATAGAGGAGGAACTTTGTCACAGTGGATAGAAAGCTGGCTAGATCGTCAGGCTCAACGGGTAGTGATCAACGGCTCCATGTCTAGTTGGCAGCCGGTTTCAAGTGGAGTGCCCCAGGGGTCGGTCCTGGGGCTGGTTTTGTTCAATATCTTCATTAATGATCAGGAGGACGGCGTGGACTGCACTCTCAGCAAGTTTGCAGATGACACTAAACTGGGAGGAGTGCTAGATATGCTGGAGGGTAGGGACAGGATACAGAGGGACCTAGACAAATTAAAGGATTGGGCCAAAAGAAACCTGATGAGGTTCAACAAGGACAAGTGCAGAGTCCTGCACTTAGGACGGAAGAATCCCATGCACTGTAACAGACTAGGGACCGAATGGCTAGGAAGCAGTTCTGCAGAAAAGGACCTAGGGGTTACAGTGGACGAGAAGCTGGATATGAGTCAACAGTGTGCCCTTGTTGCCAAGAAGGCTAACGGCATTCTGGGCTGTATAAGTAGGGGCATTGCCAGCAGATCGAGGGACGTGATCGTTCCCCTCTATTCGACATTGGTGAGGCCTCATCTGGAGTACTGTGTCCAGTTTTGGGCCCCACACTACAAGAAGGATGTGGAAAAATTGGAAAGAGTCCAGCGGAGAGCAACAAAAATGATTAGGGGGCTGGAGCACATGAGTTATGAGGAGAGGCTGAGGGAACTGGGATTGTTTAGTCTGCAGAAGAGAAGAATGAGGGGGGGATTTGATAGCTGCTTTCAACTACCTGAAAGGGGGTTCCAAAGAGGATGGATCTAGACTGTTCTCAGTGGTACCTGATGACAGAAGAAGGCGTAATGGTCTCAAGTTGCAGTTGGGGAGGATTAGGTTGGATATTAGGAAAAACTTTTTCACTCGGAGGGTGATGAAGCACTGGAATAGGTTACCTAGGGAGGTGGTGGAATCTCCTTCCTTAGAGGTTTTTAAGGTCAGGCTTGACAAAGCCCTGGCTGGGATGATTTAGTTGGGAATTGGTCCTGCTTTGAGCAGGGGGTTGGACTAGATGACTTCCTGAGGTCCCTTCCAACCCTGATATTCTATGATTCTCTGATATTTATAACTTAGCCCTTTGCAAAAAAAATGGTTATTAATAATATTATGATTGCACCTCAACCATATCATTGAAATAGTGTTACCACTTATATTTAAAAAAAAGGAAAAAATTGACTTTTGTGGCAACAAAATTTAAGAAAAAAGTAGTCACATGACACAGAACATATGACACAAGACAACATACATGACATACAGGACAAACTTACAATTAAAGAAGAATGGCACCAGAATTGTATTTATAAACTATACAAGATAAGGCATTAAGAACTAAGTTATTAAAGTAATGAGTTTTAGAAAACAGAGAGGTAAACAAAAGAGTTAAAACATTTAAATAAGTGAGTTATTAACTTTTTCTTTAAAACTTTTGATAAGAATTGATAAAAATTCATATTAAGTTATCTGCCCACTTGGTTGTATTAATTTAGTTAAATTAAGGCAGTTTCCATCACTTCATATTACTTTTATTTTAAAAATACCATATATGGAAATAAAAAATATCCATGTTTCATATATTAATTAATGGCTAGAATTAGAAGAAGAGTTCACATGCGTCTGACGAAGTGGGTATTCACCCACGAAAGCTTAAGCTCCAATACTTCTGTTAGTCTACAAGGTGCCACAGGAGTCCTTGTCGCTTTTTACAGATCCAGACTAACACGGCTACCCCTCTGATACTTGACAACATTTCTATTGCTTGTCAACTATATCTTCAAGAAAGTTAGGAGTATTTCTGGCTGTTCCATACCTGAGAGGTTAACATAATTAATTTTACTGGACTTATTTAAACTAAAGTTTTTACCTGGTTTTCTCTTTGCTTGTTTGTTGTTGCTTTGTCTTTTTCTACTATGGAGATTTGCGTAATAAGTATAACTTTTAACTTTTAAAACAAAGGGAGGGCAGAAGTGAAGAGAGGTGTGTGTAGAGGAGAAAGCAACATTGACAGGGAGGGAGACCTGAGCCAAGAGATTAACTCTGTCAGATCATCTTTAGGTATAGACAGCAGCAGCCAGTTTAACAAACTGAGAGAGGATATAAAGGAAAACTTAAGCAGAATGTAAAAATATTTGAAAAAGGTTATATTGTTAGCTCTGAGTGAGGAGTGGGCCTTTGTGGGTTAAAGCAGTAGATTGGGAACCCGCACCCCTGGTGTTTATTTTCTCTCTGAGAGGAGAGTGGAAGTTGTTACCTGCTCTTGCAAAACCTCAGTTTCTTCCCTCAGTGTGTTTTGCTTTTGTCTCCATGCCAAATGGATTGCGGGAGTGCCCTTCCCTGCTGCAGTTAACCATTTCTGAGCAACTCCATGAGTTAATGCATCAATTCTGGGTATTAACCTGCTCACTCTTAGCTTTTGACATTGACATTCTTTTTTATCCACTCCCCTGCAATCAAGTCACACCTCCTGCCTCCTAATATGCTCTGTTAACTGCTCCATTTTCTCCTTCATCTGATTTACCAATCTAGTGAAAGTATTGTTTGCTACTTCTCCCTCCCGAGCACTTATTTCTCCCATTTCAATAGGCACCAGCCTAGGTTTCGGTTTTACCAGTACCTGGCTCCCATCATACAGTGATGGTTGCAGTATGGCGCCCCCTGCCCATTGATTGCTTGGTGGCTCTTGATCTAGGTCATTGCCAATATCCCCATTCCAACAACCATTCCAATCATTCCACGTTCCATCTTTTAATTTTACTCAGGCCACCATTTTCCATTTTGGTCCTCATTCTTCAGGCACTGTACAATTACCAGAAATCTGCTGTTGCCAAACAAGATTTATAATGGGGGATGGCACTTCTCTTTTTTGCAGATTGTCTAGAGCAGTTTCCGATTTTCTATTCTGTTCCTGTGCCTTCCACTGCTCTATGGCTTCTTCTAGTTGTTTTGTGTCTTCTATGACTTGCCCTGCCAATTTCATGGCATATTGTCTAAGCCAACTCACTGTGATATCCATTAATTTCAATATTCTACCCTTATTATTACCTCTGCCTTCGCTTATATATTCCAGTCCATGTTTCCCCACTATCCTTTTTGAATTCATATGGACCTTCTTTGCTGGCTATCCAGAGTGTCCATATCTCATCAAACTCTGTGAAGATATTTAGGGAGAGGAGGAGGGGATTATCTCCCTCTAATTTATTGATCTGTTTTGATAGAGATGGGGTGAATTTCAATTCCCTTCAATATTGCCCAGCCTGGTATTTCCATGTCTGTATGTAACCTCCAGTATCGGGGTTGTTTTAATGTGGTTTGTTAAATGTGTGTGTGTTAGAGACATAAAATGCATTCCCATCTAAGCACTGACCTAGCTTTAGGGTTCTAGGCGATCTTTCCTGGAAAAGACACATAAACTTCAGGTAGAACTGAGGGTTAATATTTAACCTACTCTTTTTGCTTTCACTTTCCTTGGTCAGAGTTCAGTCCCTTTGTTCAGTGTATTCAAAGTGTGTGATCCATTCCCCGCAGGCACGCACTCAAATCCCATTTTAAAGTCTTGGTTTTATTAACACTGGAGCCCCCGCACCTGGCACTGA
>NW_023260511.1:399675-421006 GCF_013100865.1 Trachemys scripta elegans | reverse complement strand
CCACTTTTGTCAAATAAGTGGGGTGTGATGTAGAGGAATGTGCAGAGTGGCAAGCTAGCATGCCAGCCCTGTGCAGGGGGAGAGGCAAGGCTTAGGCGGGGGGTAGGCAGGTGACCAGCGACAGCCTTGTGCAGAGGGCAGGCAGGGTTCGAGTGAGTGCCTTGGGCCAGCCCCATGCCTGGGTGCGGGGAGGGGCTTGGGCTAGCCCCATGCAGTGTCCCATTTTCCCTTTGGGAAATATGGTTATCCTAACCTTGGGGCCAAATGAGCCTGTATCAAAACTATTTATTGTGACTAATAATGTCTAGTGCTTGTAGATGGACTTTTTTCATATGTGACAAAGAATTACATGTTATTTTCAACGAGATACAAGAGAAAGAAGTAGGTTTTGGCTACACCTGGAAATCCTGACAGCACCCTCTTTAGCGCCACTAGATAACCCTGTGCAGTTTGCGGGTCGTCTGCTCTAGGAGAACATTCATACACCTCAGAGTCAGGCGACAGAGGAATGTGAGATGGTATCAGTATGTGCCACACCTTCGGCACTGTGTGCTTAACGCAACAAATGGGCATGTCAGAACTGGTAATAAAATAATAGAGATACATTGAGACTGGTGCTGAGGAGATTGCTGGAGGTGAAGCAATAAACATGCTGGAGATATCAAAGTCCTTGAACGGCTGAAAGAAATGACAGACAAGAAGAGGATGGGGGTGAATGACAATGTAATGAGTCAAAATCTTCCCTGGAGTATCATCATTAAATATCTGTGTTGAATTAGATCCAGTAGGTCTGTTATGTGCACTTCATTTGGAAAGAAGCAGAAAGGCCTAAAAAAAGCCTTAATGCCCACCCAGAGGGCACGCACATGAATGGTGAGTTTAGAGTGAAAGTTTTCTTGGTGAAAAATACCACCAGGAGTCTGCAGAGATAATCTGTGGGAGCAGTTTACTTTTCACTCTGCTGCTGTCACTCCTGTTGAGTAACGCCTCACTCTGCCAGTGGTCTCCCTGGCCAAGAGGTTCACAATGGACTAGTCATGTTGGGTGCCCAATTTGAGAGACCTTGAAGGTCCTGCATTTCAGAAAGAGCTGAGGAGCCCCATTCTGAATATCAGCCCATTTTAAGATCTGAGACCCACCCACTTTGCAGCATTTCAGAGCCTGATCCCAAACATCTACACTGAAATCTACAGCCCCACAACCCAACCCCAGACATTGCCGTGCGGCGGGTCTTTTATTGCAGTGTGGACATACCCTAAGGCACAGCCCATGGTAACAGAAATCCTGCAGACTCTGATGAGTGCAAAGGGGCAGGAAAACTCCTGGATTTCCCTAGCTGAGAATTTCCTCTCTGTCGGGAAGTAAATCCTCTGGTTTAGAGCTTGTGTTGCTGGCCTGCGTGCCACCCCAGCTCCTGTGGGGTATGACATAGGGGCATGAACTGACATGTCTTGAGCATCACAGAACTCCAGTTAAAGTGATCGGACATAATGGCCCTTTAGGGCCATAGCTAGGAGCAGCCCCAGAGCTGGCATAGAACTGGTCCCAGAATTAGGGAGTTGCAACCAACTCCTTTGTTCTCCCCACTGCCACATCAACAAAGTACATCCAGTCGGAACCAGGTGCAGCTAAGCGTATGTCTATGGTGCATACATTAGGTCTGACTGCAGCTTGAGGGGACATGCCTGATCTAGCTTTAATCTCACTAGCTCAGGTCCTGGAGCGGCGAAGCTACAGCAACACCGGCTAGTCCTCTGAGTAATTATCCTGGGTTCTGGGCTGGTTGGTTTGTACAGCCTGGACTGAAGCTTGTGCTGCTTTAGCTTCACTGCTCCAGGACTCGAGCTAGCGAGATTAAAGAGCTCACAGGCAATGCCTGAAGCCTTGACACGCCCTGCGTCTCTGGCCCATTGTCCCTCAGGAAGAGTCAGTGCCCCCAGCAGCCCTGGAGAAGGGCAGGCGCTGTGCCACGCTTGGACAACAGTGGGGCTGGAATCACATGGCCTTGTCCTCCCCGAGCACTAGGACTATGACAGTGAGTGTCCCTTCCGCCACAGCAAAGGTTCTCATGTGATCTGTCTCCTCCACTCACTCCCACACTGGCTGCACATAGTGACACCCTCCCATATTGTTCAGCTTTCCCTGAAACGTGCAGTGACACAAAAGGAAGGGAAGGAACAGCCTGGTGTATTTCAAGGGGGAATAACGAGAAATCAGGTGTCTTATATTTCTGAGCATCTGTGTCTATTTTTATTGCTGCTGTCATTTCAGATCAGCCTCTGTGACTCTTCCCACCTGAGCTACCAGAGGCATGGAGCTGCGGGGACAGCTCTCCAGCTGCTTGTTCTGTGCCATACTCCTAGCAGCGATTCCCTTTTCAGGTAAAAGCATTGTCAGTAAAACACTTTTTCACAGCACTAAATTCCTGGAGAGAGAGACCTAAACCTGCATGAAACCCCTGCTGGTATCTATGTTTCAGCAGAGAAAATGATTTTGTTTGTGTTACTGAGATACAAACAGGTTATTCAGGAGGCACTGGGGATCTGGTCCTGGAAGCATCTGGGTGCTCTCAACTCCTACTGAGCTCGGCATCTCACAGCAGGTGCTCAGCATCTTGCAGTTTCAGAGCCTTTGTTAGCCCTGTTTTTTTTCAGTGAGGTGCTCAGTTCATTATGGACCTGCGGTCAGTAGGAGGTGGAGATGTATGATTGGTCTACTCTGTGGATCTGCCCCAATTCTTGCCATCAGGGAAAGATGAGCAATGCAAACCCTTAGTGTAGAAAAGAAAATAACACAATTTGGCTTGGTTAAGCTTATCCCAGTTTTAAACTGGATAAGCTGCACTATCAGAAATTGCATCTTGCTCTGTTTATATCTAGAGGGTTGCACTGGTGCACCTGGTGGCTGATGGCTGGGATCAGGGCAAACAGAGGCTTGACATTTTCATTTGAAACTTTTTTTTTCAATAGGAAAATGTCCATTTCCCAACAATGACCATTTTCTGAAGAATTTTTATTTCATTTCATGATCTTTCAACAGACCTCCTTGTCCCCTTTCTCCACTCCCTCCCCTCATTTCCTATTTTATAACTGAAAAAGGAGAAAAGTAAGAAAAAACACAGAAGCTGCTTCCCCCCAACAAAACAAAGAAAAAATCTTCTCTTTAATCAAAACACTGGAAAAAAATTGAATTGTTTCACAAAGAAAAAAAAGAGATTTTTTTTCTACATTTCTTGAAACACATCGTAATGTTTTTCAACAAGGTCTCATAGGCCAGCCCTAGAATCTCCCAGGCAGGATCTTGTTAAATATTTGGAAGATTGATCTGTTATACAACGACAGGTTTCAGAGTAGCAGCCGTGTTAGTCTGTATCCGCAAAAAGAACAGGAGTACTTGTGGCACCTTAGAGACTAACAAATTTATTACAGCCCTGGACTATCTTGATTATCACTTCAAAAGTTTTTTTTCTCTTACTTAATTGGCCTCTCAGAGTTGGTAAGACAACTCCCACCTGTTTATGCTCTCTGTATGTGTGTATATATATCTCCTCAATATTTATTCCACTCTATATGCATCCGAAGAAGTGGGCTGTAGTCCACGAAAGCTTATGCTGTAATAAATTTGTTAGTCTCTAAGGTGCCACAAGTACTCCTGTTCTTTTTGCTGTTATACAATGTCTTGTATACCAATGGTGCAATAATCAAACTGAACTTCATTCTTCTTTGACTCCCATCTGTCAGCCCAGCAGTTACGATGGCGGCTGAGTGACATCTTTCCACCACTTTCAGTCTTGAACCAGCTTCATGGCTTCGTTTTTCTTTAAACCTTTTTGTTCTATGTCACGGTTTCTACCCAATGCATTCTCAGTCTTCCTCTATTTCTAGTTCCTTGCATTCTGGTATGTATAGCCATATATGGTATCCTTTTCAGGCCCACTCCTGACATGTCAAACCACCATGGTTATCCTTCTTGAATCTTCTGCAACAGACATTTTTCTTGCCCTACCCATTTTCTTACCACTTCATTTTTTATTTTCTGCAGTCTGGAAACACTCAGTATTCCCCCCAGCCAGTTCATTTCTGCAGTCAATATTTTTCCATTAGTTGACTTTCCTCATACTCCAGTATTCCAACCTCCACAGCGGTATCAGCAAGGCATTTGTCTCAAACATACTGAGCTTCTTTGTTATAAACATGTCTTTAGCCTTCCAGAGGTGGCAGATTGTTCTGAATGCAATAGCAGCTTGTATGATTCTTCTTGTTATGTCATTTTCCTCATTCCTATTCTTTGATACTTTTCCTAAAGATGCACAATTTTTCCACTTCTTCTAGTTCTTTGTGTCTGACTTTGATCTTTACCTCTTCTTCTTGTCTTCCAATTGCCATAATTTTTGTCTTCCCTGTGCTGATGCTTAGTCCAAAATTTTCTACTTTCCTGGTCTACATTGCCAGTAATTCTCTGTAAATCCTCCTTGGTCAATGCTATGAGATCAATATCATCTTCAAAGCTAAGGTTTTTAATAAGAATACTAATCTGAGATCCTTTTTACTAATTAACAATAACAATAGCAATCAAGTACATATTTGCAGAGTATTTCCATTCTTTAATTTATGAAAATAGATTCCTGTCCCACCTGTTGGAATTCATGGCTATTACAGACACCATCAATTTTATTCTGGACAAACCCTCAGGATATGATTACACTGCAGTCAGAGGACTGATTGCAGCTCAGGTAGCAATACCTGTGCTAGCTTGAATCTAGCTAGCTTGGTTAAAAATACCACAGGAGACACAGCAGCATGAACCCCTCTGTGCACTAGGAATGTGAGTATGTACCCAGAGTTCCAGGAGGGCTTATACAGCTGAAGCCCATGCCACCATGAGTTCATTGCTCTTTATAGCCAGGCTAGCTACATTCAAGCTAGCACTGGCATATCTACTGAGCTGCAATCACTGCCACAGTTGCAGTGTAGACACACCCTCATTTAGGTTTCCCTCTTTCAGAGAGTTTTGAAGTCATCTCGTTCCCAACTGTCACTGGGATTGTCGGCCAGGATGTGCTCTTATCCTGCCAGATCTCCATCAGGACACAGCCGGCCAATATGGAAGTGCAGTGGAAGAAAATCATCCTGGCACATATAGAGATTGTCCATGAATACAGAGCCCAGACAGGCCAGGATGTGCCAGGGCCGAACTACCAGGGCCGGACTGTGCTGTTGAAGGATGGATTCACCTCTGGGAATGTGTCTTTAAAGCTGAAGAACGTCCAACTGGCTGATAGGGGAACATACAACTGCATTGTGAAGTCTAATGAGCGGAGTGCTGATGCTACAACTGAGCTTCAAATTGCAGGTTGGTGATTTCATTGGCAGGGTCAGATTTTGCCTGTCCATGATGCAGATGTGCAGTGAGAAGAGAACACAAGGCTCCTTGTCCCTCTCTGCGACCTGTATAAAGGCCAGGCAGAACTTCAGTCCCTGTCCCTCATGTTGCCCTGAGAGTGCTGAGCAGGAGGCAGACCGAGCTCAGCCCCACATGAACCAGCCAGTGGAGCTGCCCAGCTCTGCAAGGGGCTGCAAGCTGCATGTAGCAGCCTGTGTACACCTAGGATCTCTGGGGTAGGACAACTTCCCACCAGCCCCTTACTCGAAACTGTGCCTGTACGGGGCAACTGAGCCCTAAACACAGAGAGTATGAAACACTGGGCCTGATTTTCAGTCACACCAAGGACTCCTTATGCTCCTTATGTGTAAAGGGGTCTTAAAGTGGGCAGAAATGGCCCCATGAGAATAAGCCCTGGGCAGGTCTCTGACTGGCTTAATGGCTTTAAAGACACTCAGCACCCAGACTCCAATAGAAGGGCAGATTGGGATGTGTTAGGCACCTGGGCAGAGCACAATGCACCATGGATATCCTCTGCTTATTAGGGCCCATGGGAACCAGCTGCTCTAACTTACACCAGGGGGCTGGGCAGGCCTTACCTGGCCCCAGAACACAGAGAGAGTGAAGGTGGCTTAAAGGCCTTTGTCTCTTCCATCCTTGCCCCAAGTGCAGGGACTAGGGAGCAGAGAAATAGGCCCAGGCCTCTGCGATCCCTGTCTAAGGACTTGTGTGAACTTAAGTGTAGACCCACACTACAGCAACAGGAGGAGTTCTCCCATCACTGTAGTGAATCCATCTCCCTGAGAGGCAAAAGCTATGTTGACAAAATAATTCTTGCATTAACCTAGTACTGTCTACACTGTGGTTAGGTCAGCTTAACTGCACCACTCAAGGGTGTGGAATTTTCACCCCCCGTGAGCAATGTATCTGGATCGACCTAACTTTTGAGGGTTGACCTGGCCTGAATATTGGCATTGGCATGTGGCATTTTGGAGGCCAGGCAGCTGTACAACTTGCCATTTACTGTGGAGACTCGCAATGATCTGGAATCCCCTGGAGAAGCAGATGGAGAATTTCTTTCAACTTCAGTAGGAAAAACACAGAAATTGGGAGAGTGCCCTGAGTTAAAAATAAAGCCATAACAAAGGGACAAGTCTGTTTCCCTGAAGATAGTCCCTTCTGAATCTCTCTCTTGTTGCTTTAGCTGTTGCTTCTATGTCCATTGATGTGCTGGGTCCCCAAGGCCAGGGGATTGATCTAGCCTGCAGGTCAACAGGGTGGTTCCCCAAACCTGAACTCCACTTGGTTACAAAAAATGGGCAGAATCTGCAGCCTGTGACCAAAACAGAGCAGGATTGTGAACTTCTGTTCAGTGTTCTGAGCCATGTCACAATCCTGGGAGAGGAAACTGGAGAAATCAGCTGCATTATCCAGAACAGCGCGTAATAGATGACTGGCAGATAGTTAATGTAACAACACTTTTATTTTAAAAAAGGGCTTCAGAGGTGATCCTGGGCAATTACAGGCTGGTAAGTCTAACTTCAGTACCAGGCAAATTGGTTGAAACTATAGAAAACCATAGAATTCTCAGACCCTTGGATGAACACAATATCTTGGGGAAGAGTCAATGCAGCTTTTGTAAAGGGAACTCATGCCTCACCGATTCTTTGAGGGGGTGAACATGTGGACAAAGGTGATGCACTGGATACAGTGTAGTTGGATTTTCAGAAGGCCTTAGACAAGGTCCCTCACCAAAGGCTCTTAAGCAAAGTAACCCATCATGGGATAAGCGGGAAGGTCCTCTCATAGATTAATAACTGGTTTAAAGAGAGGAAAGAAATGGAAGGAATAGGTAGTCAGTTTTCACAAGGGAGAGCGGTAAATACTGAGGTACTCCAAGGATCTGTACGGGGACCTGTGCTGTTCAACATCTTCAATGATTGAATGATGATCTTGAATGAATGAATGCTGTTCAATGATCTGGGAAAGGAGGTGAACACTGAGATGGCAAAATTTGCAGATGTTAATGTTAATTATGTTTGCTAACATTTTTATTATCTCTCTTAGCCTAACTTCGCAAAGCTACACAGCAGTCTTGGTTAACAATTCTTTAGCATAACTGAGAGTTTCAGGCCTATGTTTTAATAGATGTAATATGACAATTTTTGAACGCTGCATCCGATCAAGTCCAGAATTTCAGAGGATGTTCAGGGGATGTTCTACATATCAATGGGAAGAACCCTGTCAATTTTGGTGGAAATCTGAAAACTGGAAAGGGGAAATGGAGAACACATGGCTCGCCTAGACCTGGATAGCAGAGCTGGCGTACCACTTTCCACCACCTCTATAATTGTCTGTAGATCAAAGAACCAGTTGATCATAGAATCATAGAATATCAGGGTTGGAAGGGACCTCAGGAGGTCATCTAGTCCAACCTCCTGCTCAAAGCAGGACCAAATCCCAACTAAAACATCCCAGCCAGATCTTTGTCAATCCTGACCTTAAAAACCTCTAAGGAAGGAGATTCCACCACCTCCCTAGGTAGCCCATTCCAGTGCTTCACCACCCTGCTAGTGAAAAAGTTTTTCCTAATATCCAACCTAAACCTCCCCCGCTGCAACTTGAGACCATTAATCCTTGTTCTGTCATCAGGTACCACTGAGAACAGTCTAGATCCATCCTCTTTGGAACCCCCTTTCAGGTAGTTCAAAGCAGCTATCAAATCCCCCCTCATTCTTCTCTTCTGCAGACTAAACAATCCCAGTTCCCCCAGCCTCTCCTCATAAGTCATGTGCTCCAGACCCCTAATCATTTTTGTTGCCCTCCGCTGGACTCTTTCCAATTTTTCCACATCCTTCTTGTAGTGTGGGGCCCAAAACTGGACACCGTACTCCAGATGAGGCATCACCAATGTCGAATAGAGGGGAATGACCACATCCCTCGATCTGCTGACAATGCCCCTACTTATACAGCCCAAAATGCCGTTAGCCTTCTTGGCAACAAAGGCACACTGTTCACTCATATCCAGCTTCTCGTCCACTGAGACCCCTAGGTCATTTTCTGCAGAACTGCTTCCTAGCCATTCGGTCCCTAGTCTGTAGCAGTGAATGGGATTCTTCCGTCCTAAGTGCAGGACTCTGCACTTGTCCTTGTTGAACCTCATCAGGTTTCTTTTAGCCCAATCCTCTAATTTGTCTAGGTCCCTCTGTATCCGACCCTACCCTCCAGCGTATGTACCACTCCTCCCAGTTTAGTGTCATCTGCAAACTTGCTGAGAGTACAGTCCACCCCATCCTCCAGATCATTAATTAAGATATTGAACAAAACCGGCCCCAGGACCGAACCTTGGGGCACTCTGCTTGAAACGGGCTGCCAACTAGACATGGAGCCGTTGATCAATACCCGTTGAGTATGACGATCTAGCCAGCTTTCTATCCACCGTATAGTCCATTCATCCAGCCCGTATTTCTTTAACTTGCTGGCAAGAATACTGTGGGACACCGTATCAAAAGCTTTGTTAAAGTCAAGGAATAACACGTCCACTGCTTTCCCCTCATCCACAGAGCCAGTTATCTCATCATAGAAGGCAATTAGGTTAGTCAGGCATGACTTGCCCTTGGTGAATCCATGCTGACTGTTCTTGATCACTTTCCTCTCCTCTAAGTGCTTCAGAATTGATTCCTTAAGGACCTGCTCCATGATTTTTCCAGGGACTGAGGTGAGGCTGACTGGCCTGTAGTTCCCCAGATCCTCCTTCTTCCCTTTTTTAAAGATGGGCACTACATTAGCCTTTTTCCAGTCATCTGGGACCTCCCCCGATCGCCATGAGTTTTCAAAGATAATGACCAATGGCTCTGCAATCACATCCTCCAACTCCTTTAGCACCCTCGGATGCAGTGCATCAGGCCCCATGGACTTGTGCTCGTCCAGCTTTTCTAAATAGTCCCGAACCACTTCTTTCTCCACAGAGGACTGGTCACCTTGTCCCCATAGTGTGCTGCCCAGCACAGCAGTCTGGGAGCTGATCTTTTTTGTGAAGGCAGAGGCAAAAAAATAATTGAGTACATTATCTTTTTCCACATCCTCAGTCACTAGGTTGCCTCCCTCATTCAGTAAGGGGCCCACACTTTCCTTGACTTTCTTCTTGCTGCTAACATACCTGTAGAAACCCTTCTTGTTACTCTTAACATCTCTTGCTAGCTGCAACTGCAAGAGTGCTTTGGCCTTCCTGATTTCACTGCTGCATGCCTGAGCAGTATTTTTTATACTCCTCCCTGGTCATTTGTCCAATCTTCCACTTCTTGTAAGCTTCTTTTTTGCGTTTAAGATCAGCAAGGATTTCACTATTAAGCCAAGCTGGTCGCCTGCCATATTTACTATTCTTTCTACACATCAGGATGTTTTTTTCCTGCAACCTCAATAAGGATTCTTTAAAATACAGCCAGCTCTTCTGGACCCCTTTCCCCATCATGTTATTCTCCAAGGGGATCCTCCACATCAGTTCCTTGAGAGACTCGAAGTCTGCTTTTCTGAAGTCCAGGGTCCATATTCTGCTGCTCTCCTTTCTTCCTTGTGGCAGGATCCTGAACTCGACCATCTCATGGTCACTGCCTCCCAGTTCCCAACCACTTTTGCTTCCCCTACTAATTCTTCCCTGTTTGTGAGCAGCAGGTCTAGAAGAGCTCTGCCCCTAGTTGGTTCCTCCAGCACTTGCACCAGGAAATTGTCCCTTACACTTTCCAAAAACTTCCTGGATTGTCTGTGCACCGCTGTATTGCTCTCCCAGCAGATATCAGGATGATTAAAGTCTCCCATGAGAACCAGGGCCTGTGATCTAGTAACTTCTGCTAGTTGCCGGAAGAAAGCCTCGTCCACCTCATCCCCCTGGTTTGTTGGTCTATAGCAAACTCCCACCACAACATCACCCTTGTTGCTCACACTTCTAAACTTAATCCAGAGACTCTCAGGTTTTTCTGCAGTTTCATACCGGAGCTCTGAGCAGTCATACTCCTCTCTTACATACAATGTTTTGTTTAATATCTTTATTAATGATCTGGAGGATAGAGTGGACTGCACTCTCAGCAAGTTTGCCGATGACACTAAACTGGGAGGAGTGGTACATATGCTGGAGGGTAGGGATCGGATACAGAGGGAACTAGACAAATTAGAGGATTGGGCCAAAATAAACCTGATGAGGTTCAACAAGGACAAGTGCAGAGTCCTTCACTTAGGACGGAAGAATCCCATGCACAGCTACAGACTAGGGACCGAATGGCTAGGTAGCAGTTCTGCAGGAAAGGACCTAGGGGTCACAGTGGACGAGAAGCTGGATATGAGTCAACAGTGTGCTTTTGTTGCCAAGAAGGCTAACGGCATTTTGGGCTGTATAAGTAGGGGCATTGCCAGCAGATCGAGGGACGTGATCGTTCCCCTTTATTCGACATTGGTGAGGCCTCATCTGGAGTACTGTGTCCAGTTTTGGGCCCCACACTACAAGAAGGATGTGGAAAAATTGGAAAGAGTCCAGCGGAGGGCAACAAAAATGATTAGGGGTCTGGAATGCATGACTTATGAGGAGAGGCTGAGGGAACTGGGATTGTTTAGTCTCCAGAAGAGAAGAATGAGGGGGGATTTGATAGCAGCCTACAACTACCTGAAGGGGGGTTCCAAAGAGGATGGAACTCGGCTGTTCTCAATGGTGGCAGATGACAGAACAAGGAGCAATGGTCTCAAGTTGCAGTGGGGGAGGTCTAGGTTGGATATTAGGAAACACTATTTCACTAGGAGGGTGCTGAAGCACTGGAATGCGTTACCTAGGGAGGTGGTGGAGTCTCCTTCCTTGGAGGTTTTTAAGGCCCGGCTTGACAAAGCCCTGTCTGGGATGATTTAGTTGGGAATTGGTCCGGCTTTGAGCAGGGGGTTGGACTAGATGACCTCCTGAGGTCCCTTCCAACCCTGATATTCTATGATTCTATGATTCTATGAATGTAACTCCCCCACCTTTTCTGCCCTGCCTGTCCTTCCAGAACAGTTTATATCCATTCATGACAGTACTCCAGTTATGTGAGTTATCCCACCAAGTCTCTGTTATTCCAATTACATCATAGTTCCTTGAGTGTGCCAGTACTTCCAGTTCTCCCTGCTTGATTTCCAGGATTCTTGCATTTGCATATAGGCACTTAAGATAACTTGCTGATTGTCCTGCTTTCTCAGTCTGAGACAGGAGTCTTGCACTCTCCTGCTCATGCTTCCTCACGGTATCCCATTTCCCCACTTACCTCAGGGCTTTGGTCTCCTTCCCCCAGTGAACCTAGTTTAAAGCCCTCCTCAATGGCATAAATAACACCTTTCAGCATAACAGCTCCCCCATTCCATCTTTGCCCTATGAACCAATCGTATTTAAAAATGGTGAAATACTGAAAGAGAAAGAAAAGAAGAGAGAAAGGAGAATAAGATTGTGGGGGTGGGAAGGTGGGGTTGGGGAGGCATGTGGAGAGAAGTGTAAGGGGGCTTGACACAGGACCCCTGGCATGGAGGGGCCATGGGGCACTTGGCATGGGGACAGAGTAGAAGGAGGGACACACAGAGTCCCTGGCATGGGGAAAGGTTGGGTGGCTGCAGGGAGTCCCTGAAATAGAGGGGAATGGGATGGGGTCCCACAGGGAGTTGTGTGCGGATGGAGAGATGCAAGGAGCCCCTGGTGCATGCAATGAGCTCAGCCTGCATAAGTGATACATTCTGTGACCTCTCAAGCCCACTTTATAGGGGGCTGAGGCATGTGAGGTGCTAAGAACCCACAACTCCCAGTGACTTCCGGGAAGCTGGTTAGCATGTGTGTGGGGTCTTTTCTTGTTTTCTTAAAACAATGCTTTCTTATACACAATGTACTTACCTATCACATCGTTTCCCCAACCACACAAAATAAAAGAAGTGATTAGCTAAAGAACACCAAAAATCTCACCCTTTCTGCAGAGGAAACAGACACAAATGGTTCTTACAAGGTAGAGGAAATATTTAGTTTGTCACAATGGAAATTATTTGATTAGTAAAATGTGGGCACACCCTCTCCTTCACTGGGGCTTCTGATCTATTTCCCACCCCAGTGTACATATACAAATGCAGAGTTTTGAGGAAACCATGTGCAAAGCATTTTTTTTCTTTTAGCCCCCCAGAAACCTCTGAGGATAACACTGGTAAGTCAGCATTCTTTGTTCTCTACTTTCAAAAACACCAGCATGTTTATTATTATAGATTATGAGTAATATCATAATACTACAAGGTAAGAACCATTGATGAACTTCAGTGTAAACACACACTACAGCAACAGGAGGGGTTCTCCCATCACAGTAGTGAATCCATCTCCCCGAGAGGCGAAAGCTAGCTTGACAGAAGAATTCCTGCATCAACCTAGTGCTGTCTACACTGGGGTTAGGTCGGCTTAACTGCACCACTCCAGGTTGTGGATTTTTCACACACACACCCTTCCCCCCGAGCAATGTAGCTGGGTCGACATAACTTTTGAGTGTAGACCTGGCCTGAGTATTGGCATTGGCACATGGAATTTTGGAGGCAAGGCAGCCATACAACTTGCCATTTATTGTGGCAACATTTTCTTAAAAATTTTTCTTTCTTTCCCCTCCCCCCAGAAACCTCGGAGAACAGCACTGGTAAGTATGCATTTTTTTGTTCTCTACTTTCAATGACACCAAAATATTTATTATGATAGAATATTGGTAATATCATAATAAAATATTAGAACCATTGGTGAACTGCAGACAACAACCCTTTTAGGAACTGTGACTATTTTAAGGAAAGTCAAAGGAGAACAAGTGTATGCTGAGAACCTAAAATGTGGGAATTCTGCAGATGATTTTACAAAATTCCTGACCATCCAAGCCTAGTGAGTCAGTTTGTGGTCAGGATTTATTGGCGACTCATTGGGATAAGTTTTAGACAGTAGCTTTCCCCTTTTTATGCTTAAAGATTTGGCACATTGTGAAAACTATTTATTTAAAAAAAACCCTCCCTGATGTATTATTGAGGAACAAAAATAATGAATGAGAAATTATGATGCTGTGCTTCTTGTTAGTTTGTTTGTTTTGAAATCTTGAGAGGTCCGTAACTATTTCATCCATTTCATTTGTCAAATAATTTTAATTGTGCTTCCAGCAAATAGACACAACAAAAGACCCCAAACACCCTAGAATCGTTCTCTATTTTTAAAACAGAAAGGCACTTCTGAATCAGGACAAATCTATGTGTTGAATATTTTCAGTAACTAATGACTTTTTTTTGTCTTGTTCTACAGAAAAAAAGTTTGAGGCTACCTTAGCCCTACAAATTGTGGCTTTGGTTTTCCTCCTCTTCCTCATTGGTTTTATCGTCTTCATTTACTATTGTCGAAGTAGGAAAATCTTCCTTCTACATTTCTAGACTTTCTTCATATTTATAATATAAGACCAAATTCTGTTTAAATAGTGTATGTGACAGATAAGCTACTTCTGACATAAACAAATTAAATTGGCAAGAAAGTCCTCCCGCTCCCAGCTGGGCTGCTGCCTGGGCTCCCTGCTCCAAGTGAGGCTGCCCCCCCACGCCCTCTTCCCCACTCTCAGTCGGGCTACTGCCCACTGCTTGGGCTCCCTGCTCCTAGCCAGGCTGTGCCCCTCACTCCCCGTTCCCCGCTCCCAGCCAGGCTGTTGCCCAGGCTCTTTGCTTCCTGCTCAGTGCCAGATTGATCCAGGGCTCCCAGCTCCCCGCTTCATACTGGGAGCCTGGCTGCACCGAGGCTCCCTGCTCCCAATTGGGAGCCGGGGCAGTTGTCCCATTCACAGCGGGGAGTGGGGAGGTGAGAGCCTGGGAACTGTCCCAGTCACATTGGGGAGCACGGAGTCGACAGCACGAGGGGCTGCCGTGTTCCCGTCGGGGAGTGCAGAGCCGAGAGCAGGGATGGGGGGCAGCTGGGCTCCCAGTGGGGAACATGGACCTGAGAGCGGGTGTGAGGGAGCGCAGCTGGTGGGAAGCCAGGAGGCAGCTGTGCTCCTGGTGGGGAGTGCGCAGCCAAGTGCCCGGGTGGCTGTCGTGCTTCCAGCAGGGTTTATGAAACCAAGAGTGGGTCGAGGGGAGCCGCCAGGCTCACAGCAGGTGGAGAACTGGGAGGGGGCAGCTGGCAGGGACCCTGGGGTAGCTGGGCTCCCAGCAGAGAGGGAGAATATTTCCCTGGCTCTCAGCTCCCCACACTGTCCCTCTTAGGTCAGTGGAAGAGCTCATGGCGAGGACGTGCACCACCGACCGAAGGAGGGTAGTGTGGCCTGAACCACTGCAGTAATTGCTGCGGTGGCTGTAAATTGTCCTAATATAGGTCGAATTCAGTTTTTAGCATAGACATGGCCACAGTGTCTGAGACTTAACACTCCCTTGGGGGGGCAATATCCTCTTGCTCAAATCCTTTCTTGAGTGGTGGCGGTGTGGGGCAGTGACAGCCCTTCTGGACGTTCTCCATGAGGAAGATGGTGCTAGAGGATGGGTGTTCCAGGAATCCCAAACACAATGGTGCAACCATAGGCCTTGATCCTGGCAATATTTCACACAGCATCAGGGTTTGCCTGGAAGGATGTGGGATTGGGGCCATAATGCCTAGATATCTTAAGTGTTTTAAGCAGGACTGACACACTGAATAGTCAGGGCAAGCAAGATAACCAGCCAGTGCATGCGACCCATGTCCCTATAGGACTTTCCTCACCTAGTGCAGACACATTTCTTTTTCTGCATGATGCAGTTTGTTAAATTGGGAAAGAGGAGGTTATAGCTACAGACCTGAGGCTAGATCCACAAAGGGGTTGAGGCATTTTAGATGCCTACATCCAAAATTCAGGTCCTCAAAACCCCTTTTCTTTTGCCGCCTGACCCTGTAATTGTCCAAAGTCTCTCAACACCTGCATTTCCACTGGAAAAGTCCCCATAATGTCTACGTTTCTGCTGCTGGCATATGCAAAGCCACCTAAGTCCTGGAGACCAGGTGCCTAAGCTCACACCTAAGCCTCAGCAGGATAGTCAGACTAGGCATTGCCCACCAGGCCAGGCCTTGCACAAAATGATGCCAGAAGAGGAGGTGTCACTAACCCTTATAGCCATTAACTCTCTGGTTGGACCACTCAGCCAAAATGTTGGACACTCAGATTCAACTCCCTCTTCTACCTGACAGGAGCAGAGAGTTGGCATTGGGTTGTAGCCTCCCCCGCAACCCTTTTCAGGGGAGTACCCTAACCACTGGGGTAATCTGGGACAAAGGTCACACCCCTGCTCCTCTCAGCCAGAGAATGGATTTGATCCTAGATATGTTAGTAAAAGGTGGAGTTTAGACCCCTAGCTTAGGCATTTCCCTTCACAGTATGGTGGCTTTTGTGTAGCCCATTCTTAGGCACCTGACTCTCCCCACGCATTCTTTAGGGAGCATGGGTGCCTAATTCCAGGTTGTACACTGCACTGGGAGGCAGGGCACCTAGAGATTAGGCATTACAATGCTGAGTCACAGTCCTTTGTACAGCTAGATTTAAAATATATAGTAGACTTACTACTCTGCTAGGTGATTTCTATTGAATAACACTGAGATCCTGTTTAATAAACACACACTGCTCCCTATATCTGGAGCTTTAGAATTTAAAGGTTGTAGGGTTTTAGGTAATGAGTAATTGCTATTTGCATCTCTGTGGGTGTTTTCATATATTATCTCTGACTTTTATTTTAGGAAAAACAAGGAGAGATCCTGAAAAAGGTAACAAATGGGTCAGATCAATGTAAAGTTTTGCCAAGAGTTTATGTTTTATTCAAATATATATATATAACAAACGCAAAAGGTAAACAGAAAAATACTATTTGTAGTGACTACTAATTTCCCAGATGAATATGGAACTAGTGAATTAGCCAATCAGTTCCATACTTTTTTGGAAATTTTAGGGAAAAAACCCTCAGCTGTTTTTGAGACATTTAAATTACATTTTCCCTCAATATTTTAAGAACATTGTTACTCCTAAAGGGTTAGATTTTGACTTAACCATGATTCTTAAGTATGAGTTAGTGTGTAGCCGCACTGTCCCAAAGCAAAGAGGAAGGGACTGGACTCAGAAAGGCACTACATTGTGTGTTTCAATGAGAAAGTTATACTCTCCCTCCCACAAACTGTCCCAGCAGAGAGAGGGAGGGAGGAAGAGACAGACACAAGAGACAATGGCCTCTGAATGTGCCTGGTATCCTGGGAGCAGTAAAGAAATAGAGAGTAACACAAGGTAAACAATAGGCAGTGTAGGCAGAAAATGGGCAAGGCTAACGACATCTAAGATTAAATGCACTCTCAGTGTGCAAATAAGGACACTTGATTCTGGCCCCCGTGCACTACTAAGGCAACATACAATGGCTGCAGTTGAGTTACAATAGGCCAAGGAAGGATTCCCCTGGTGTAGGCACAGCATAGCCCCATGCAGCTCTATACTGCTGTCTCTAAGCTGTGATGTCAGGGGAATGCCCAAGGGTGGACGTGTATACATAGTCTACAGGGGATTCTGGGCTACAATACATGCCATTTCACAGCCAATACAGCTTACTTAGATGTACCTGAGCTACTTAGTACATACCTAGGGTCCCGGGTGGGATTGTAATCAGGTGACTAGCCCATGCAGCCTCCCATGCCACCATCGCTACATTGCTATTTTTAGCAAGCTAGCTACATCAAAGCTAGCTCAGATATGTCTACACATTCTGCCATTGCACCTCCTGTCTGCAGTGTGGACAAACCCTTAGACATCATGCTTGATCCTAGACAGGAGTAACTTGGGTGCAGATTTCCAAAGGTTTTGTTGGGTTCTGAACTCTTTTGAAAACCTGGCCACAGGAGGTGACACAGTAGTTCTCTCATTAATTCAGGGTCAGTTTCTGCTGCATTCCTGTCCTATTCATGACACCTTAACCCCATACACGCAACACTTCACCAGCCACCAGTGGGGACCAGATCCAGCCATGGAACGTTTCTGGGATAAAGAACTTTTAGAAAACACAGAACAAGTGTTTATTACTTTGAATGCTTTGAGTCAGACCCACAGTTTGAGAAAAGACGACTCAGGGGGGATCTGCTCAGAGATGTTAAGCGCTGCTATAAAGAGGAGGTGATCAATTGTTCTTCATGTCCACTGAAGGTAGAAAAAGAAGGAATGGGCTTAATCTGCAGCAAGGGAGATTTAGGTTAGATATTAGGAAAATCTTTCTAATTCTAAAACTAGTTAAGCTCTGGAATAGGCTTCCAAAGGAGGTTGTGAAGTTCCCATCACTGGAGTTTTTTAAGAACAGGTTGGACAAACAGCTGTCAGTGATGGTCTAGGTTTACTTGGTCCTGCCTTAGTGCAGGAGATTGGACTTGCTGACCTCTCAAGGTCCATTCCAGTCCCACATTTCTATGTCATTATGTAACCCATGTGCCTAATAGCTAGATATTTCTTTAAGAGACGCCTTGGGGGGAGGTAGGAGTGAGCTGTGTCTGGGTCATTGTTGTTAGGCAGATTAAGTATTCCACATCCAGAAGCTTCTAGAAATGGGTGTGGTAGTTTTGGGTCTGCTCCAATAAGTTCCCTGTTGCTGGGGTTAGACTCCATGAGGGCAAGGAGTCAGGGCAGCTGCTTTGCAGAAGCCCATGTGCCTTGTGTGAGTTCGGAGAAGCTGACCCCAGGAGCAGGCTGTTGGCCCTAACTCTGAAGCATTTTGCAGCAGGGTTTTCTTTATATCTATACACTTAATTGAGTGGTTGGTTAATCAGTTAGCTGACTGGCCAGCAGTGATTTCAGCAGAGGAAGAGTCTGCATGGATTCCAACTGATGATTCCTACAAGCAAGTGGAGGGAAGATTTTGTTTTAGACTCAGCAGACTGTATAGTTTTGGTGATGAAAGACTCTAAATGAGACTTAGGTGAACAAACCTGTTGAAATTGGATATATTTAAAAACTCAAACCTCCTTTTATGAAAAGCTTTTTGATTCATTGTTTCAGTGAACAAAACACTATTTCTCAAACAGTTTCAGTGTTGAAGAATCAGCATTTTTCAACTAAAGGCCATTCTTAGAGAACATTCCCAATCAGCTCTAATTTCCAGTCTGACATTGTCTAATTTCAGCTTCCATTGGATCATACTATGGCTTTCTCTGCGAATGGACTCTTCAATCTAGCAGAGGAAGGTATAACATGACCTAGAGTTACAAGCTGAAGCGAGATAAATTCAGACTGGAAATAAGAAGTAAAATATTAATGGTGAGTACTTACTTAACCATTGGACAAATTTATCAAGAGTCTCTAAGAATTACTTTGGGGGAGTTCTGTGGCTTGTCTTATCCCAGGATTCAGGGTATATAATCACAATGGTCTCTTCTGGCATTGGAATCTAGGAATCAGCCATGGTATACAAATACCATTGGCTTTGATTCTTCCATTTTACTATTTCTGTACTTACAATATTTTATAAATTACCAAACTTTGTCGTTGTTTTGGTTATTACATTATTTCCGTATGCTATGGAGACTAACCTGGAAGTACAGGATTAAACACATGGTTTTCTTTTTGTTTTTCTTTTTCAGGAAGAACCCAGAATGAAAATGGTTAATTTCCATTGACTTCTGTTTCTTGGAGGATGTCTGGTTGTGTAATATTTGGGGGATATGTTTGGGGGACAAGAACTGTGAATACAAGAGAGATGGATGATTGTCAGTGTGTTGATGAAAAGACACTAGTAGATGAGAGTGATGGGTTCTGAGAGCAGTTTCCATGAGAAGACAAGGGGTCTGTAGAGTTTCCACGCTGAGAGAAGGTTTGGGGTTTCGTCTTCATGTAGTGAGGTTGATTCAGAGGCCTGTCATGGCTGGTAGATAAGTTTGGTTGGATACTGAGCATGGGGAAACAGTTGGGAGTGTGTGAGAAGGGAATAAGGGTGTTTCATAGTGAAGGCTTTGGAAGTGGTTAGAATGTAATATTTGTGAGTATTTGTTAACCCATTACACACACAAACAACATTGAGTGCAAGAAAAGATGACTACCAAAGCAGAAAAAAGTAACTTTGAATTGGTTCTCCTTCAGTATAGTTCTATTAAACTGATTATACTAGTAAAACCTCTATAAAGAGCTGTGCAGGACTCACTGTTAGAAGTATGGGAGCACAAATATTTTTTCCTAATAATCTTTTAATTAATCTCATGTCCTGTGTTTGGACTCCAGAAAGAGGCAGTGTGTAGCATGTCTAGAGCAGTGACAATATTCAGAATTTCCTTTATTGCAAGAACAGGATTTATTGAGGAGTTTTACAGAAGAGGGATGAGGCTGGTTTGGACACTTGCAGCATAATTGGTGTGAGGTATAATATTAGAAGCTTTTTGGGAGAGGCTTAATATCTGTTAGTTAACCAAACTGAAATTTACAAGATGTATGAATTAAAAGAATTTTTTTTTCCTTGCAGATGAACTCCAATTAGAACTGGGTGCGTGTGTGTTGCTTCTCGAATGTAAAAGTTAATTCAATTCCATGATGGAAAAGTGATACAAATAGAAATGAAGTTCTCAAAGTTACAAATAAGGGAACGGAAGGATGATTGTTGTTGTTAGAATATTATTTTGATAAAATTTGCTAGAATGTACAAATGAGTGATATAGATCAATTCCTGCTCCCATTGGGTGAAAGTCTCTCCTAGGCAGTGGGCTCCTAGGCAGTGGGCTATGTGTCACTTATATCTCACACATACCTTCAAAATAGACCTCTTTGATGTCTGGGGAGTTAAAGACACACATTTCTATCAGGCTTCAGGGGTGTTGTAGCCCCTCCTAGCCCTGTCACCCAGGCCAGGCTGTTCCCCTGAGGGGCGCAGGCAGGAATTTCTTCTTCTCTCCACCATGTTTTTGGGGCCTGGTGGTCAGAAGTCTTTCCATTACAATTCCTGGTCTATGAGACTTGGTGGAGCAAGAGAGGGGAGTCAAGTAGCAGACGCAATATGGATTGGCTCCTTACTAGCATAGCACTGAGAGGAAAGGGCTGAAGGCATCAACATATTCCTTATGTGCATCATCAGAACGTGTAAAACCAGACACTCCTGCTCCTAGCAAAAGATTAAAAGGTGACGGACTGTGTCAGAAGGTGGGGAGAACTTCTTTACCTTTTCAACTGATGCCCTCCAATCTCACCTTAAAGATCAAGGACAAATGTTCTCAAAGTTTATAATATGCCAAACAGCTCTTTATCAAAGTATCCTCTTTTTAAAAAATTCTATTATTAGTAGTAGGCCTGGGTTGGTTTTCCTGTCCCGTTAGAATTTTCAACATTTCAAAAAAATTTCCTATCCTGAGGCACGAAGAACAGTTGAAATCTTGAAATGATTCACAAACTAGAAGCCTCCTATCCCAACCCAGTTCAATATGTCAATTAAAACATATAATATTAAAATGTTTTGTTTAGATTTTGAAGGTTTTTTTTTTCCTTTTTTAAATTTGGTTTATAAGTGCATTTACCTAAATTTCTAAACAAAAAAATTTCTTGAGGTGAAAAATCAAATTCAAAGCTTCCCATTACATAAATGTTTAAATGGGATGTTTTTAAAAACTCAAACCTTCTTTTATTAAAAGCTTTTTGATTCGTTGCTTCTGTGAACACAACAATATTTCTCAAATGGTTCCCAATCCTGCTGGAAAGGTATAACGAGTGGGGTACCACAGGGGTCTGTTTTGGGACCGGCGCTGTTCAATATCTTCATCAACGACTTAGATATTGGCATAGAAAGTACGCTTATTAAGTTTGCGGATGATACCAAACTGGGAGGGATTGCAACTGCTTTGGAGGACAGGGTCACAATTCAAAATGATCTGGACAAATTGGAGAAATGGGCTGAGGTAAACAGGATGAAGTTTAACAAAGACAAATGCAAAGTGCTCCAC